>NC_087207.1:96749198-96799198 GCF_015104395.2 Macrobrachium nipponense | reverse complement strand
TCTTTTTTGAAAGGTTAGGTCATGGATATATGGAAAGGTTGCATAAAAACTCATTTTTGGTACAGTTGGAACGTTAGGTTTTCTAGAGAAATGTCTATTTAGTAATTGATTAAATTTTCTATATACTAACCTAGGTGGGAAACAGTTACCTTTAAAGAAATTAACTAGAAATAGAATCTCATTGTGAAAGGCATTCCAGTTAGATGAAAGGACTAGTGCTCTATTAAGGAGGGTAAAAAGGGAATTAACCTTAAAATTAAAATAACAACTACTATAAAAATTAGATCCGAGTCCTGTAATTCTGAAAATAATTACGAAACGTCGGCAAAATAATAAAAAAGACAGCCTAGTGATGTGTGGTTTTCATCCGTCCTCCTCTGATTATGTCGCTTGGAGTAGATCCCTGTGTCCTGTATCACTATATAATATATATATATATATATATATATATATATATATATATATATATATATATATATATATATATATAATATATATATATATATAGTCTCAGTAATTGGCGGCTACTTGGAAATCTTAGCTTGATGATGAATAATAGTGCCAAGACTAGGAAGAACATTCTTTAATATTACGAGCTTGTCATTTTTAGATGTTCAGGTACACAGAAATAGAGGTAAATTTCAGACTTCCGTTTATAGGAAAAGTACTTTTACTGGCTTGGGATTTGAATTATCTTAGTTTTTTCTCCAAAGTTGTTTAAACTTAATTCAATACGTACTATGATAAATAGAGCTTACAATGTCTGTTGTGATTTTAATTTATTTCATCAAGACATGGTCTTCCTCCAGAATTATTTTTCCGAAAATTCTATCCCGTATTTGTCTTTTACAAAGTTCTGAAAAATTTTCTACATGAGAAATTTTTGTCCCAGACCGGTGTACAGTACTGCTAGTAAAGATGTAAAGTATATTAAATTGCCTTTCCTTGGTCATAGTAGCTACTGGTACGAAAAAAGTTACAAGAAATACTTAAGCATAGTTTTCCTCAAGTTAGTTTCAGATTTGTTTTACTAACCCTTTTACTGTAGGATCACTTTTGAGGGAGAAGCCTGCTCTTCCTGTGGACCTTAATTCGAGTGTCGTTTACTTGTTTACCTGTTCGCAGTGTGGTCTGCGATACGTGGGATCCAGTTCCCGCTGGCTTAGACACAGAATTTTGGAACACAGAGGTCTTTCCGTTAGAACTAGGTTTCCTCTTTCTAAACCACCATTTTCTGCCATAAGGGATCACAGTTTAGCACAGGACCATCCTTTCACTCACCTAGATTTTAGAGTACTGTCTTTTTGCTCAAATAGACGGGTGGCCTTTTAATTTCAGAGTCGCTGTTTATTAAGAAAATGAAACCGGAATTGAACAACAACTCGTCCGGTATTCAACTAGCTATCATATAGTTTCATAGTAGGTACACAAAGTGGGTCGTTAGCTATTTTATTTTTGAGTGTAGTTTGTTTACCTTTCATATTATTTTTTATTTTTATCTCTGTTTTTGTATGATTTGCGCTTTGTTTTAGTTTTTTCGTAATTTTTTAATTTTTAGTTTGTATGTGATGTTCGTTTTTATTTTATGTTTTTTACTGAAGCTTTTTAATCGGACAATTAATTTAATGTAATTTTTAGTGATTTCTCATCCTTGTATTTTTTCAGCCTGAAGATGAGGTTTTAAACCTCGAAAGCTCGTAATATTAAAGAATGTTTCTTCCTAGTCTTGGCACTATTATTCATCATCAAGCTATATATATATATATATATATATATATATATATATATATATATATATATATATATATATATATATATATATATATATATATATATAAGCGGGACGCACATTAGCATAAATAAGAAACCAGCCACAAACTAATAAGGAATTATTTTATTTTAACCTAAATGATAATAACTACAAGCTTGACAGTTGGTTGTTCTATTATGCAATTCAATCAGTGGACCTTGACAATATTGTCAAGTCGCTGAATATTTAGAAATTGTTGTTAATAGCGCAGTTGGGTAATGACTGAAGTTGTCCTCTCTCTCTCTCTCTCTCTCTCTCTCTCTCTCTCTCTCTCTCTCTCTCTCTCTCTCTCTCTCTATATATATATATATATATAATATATATATATATATATATATATATATATATATATATATATATATATTTACATATAAATATTTTTCTTGACATTTGGAACTTTCCTTTTTCTCAATTTATTAATCTGTAGTTACTGAATAGAAAACGAGTTTATTTGGAACAATAGTGAATTTTAACGTTTTTTAATATATTTCCTAAATAAAACGGGAGTTTATTTATTATTCACGTTACTTCACATCATATGAAAATAAGGCAACTTTCCTTCAAAAGTTAACTTACAGATCATATCAAAATTTGCAAAGCTCCTTGAAAATAAAACACAAATATACCTAAAAAGGCAAAGCTCCTTGAAAAGATAACACAGATCTTATCAAAATAGGCAAAGCTCTTTAAAAAGTCAACATATACATCAGTAAACATATAGATCATACGTAAGGAGTCTCACCTTACGTGCCAGATCAATACCCCACCCCAGACATCCCTAGTTTCCCAACGGCCTCGCAGGCGAGAATATTGACATCAATATTCAAACAGTCAACTTTCCAAGCATATACACCGGCCAGTGACTTCGGGGGAAGAACCGCCTTGTTAAAGGACCTGCCTGCATCCATGCAATGTAGGGAATTGTCCCCTGGGGAGATGCTGCGACTTTCTCGCAAGGACACCCTCAAATAGAACAAGGCGTTACAGTCGGGCTCTGAAATTGGAATGGGGTCTTTCTTGTCTGGCAGAGGGAGAGGGAGCAAGAAGACTGCGTTTCAGGAACGGCAATATTCAGAGGCAGTGGAAATAAAAGAGAGACGAGATGGAGGAGGAAGAGAGCTTCGCAAATGGTCAAAGGGAAGACGTTTTCAGAAAAGGAGAGGTTGTGGATCCATATGAGAAAAAGAAAAGGGAAACGGAGAAGATTAAGTGATAATAGTTATGAACAACGCAAATATGATAAAATGGAGGGGAAATGAAGCCAAAAAAAAAAAAGCTGACAAAATGAGGAGGAATATGTGGGAAAACACAAATATGCTAAATGAAGACTGTTCTAAATAATAACTACAAAAAACTAGCGATAACACCGCTCCTTTAGTTGTGCTATTAAAATCCTTGGTTTTAAATAGAATATAAATGAGACCAAATTATGATATGAAGGAATCCGGTCAATTATGGTGATTAAGCCACACATAACCTCATATCATACAATTAATTGCATAAAGAATGTTTTTCCTTATGGTATTTCTGAAAATTCATATCAATGAATATAATAACCTTTATAACGACAGATTTATATCTAAACTAATTTTTCCGTAACTTTGATAAGTCTGATATTGATCTAGAATTATTAAGGTAACCCTCACATCAACAATTTACTATTATTAAGAATTATTATTAATCAGAAGACGAACCCTGTTTATATGGAGCAAAGGGGCCTTCGACTTGAAATTCAAGCTTCCAAAGAACATATGGTGTGCAATATCAAAGTAAATTGCTGCAGTTAACGGAATTTGAAAGTAAGTGTCTCGTTCGATTCACTAAAAAAAGATTAAATGGACATTTGCCGTGAATGGCATTCAGGAAAACCCAAGTAAATGAGGAATCATTTACTTTGTAGATTTTAAATGGTGATCTATCTACCGTGCATTTCACCGAATAAAGGAGTAATTGACTGATCATCTGGATAGGATTTACAGACTGAGAACTCCATTTTATCTATTCATCTATACATTAATTTATTTTTTCTCTTCTACTAAGTGGGGTTTCTCTGCCTTTTATATTTTTCTTTACCTCTTCTTACTGCTTCCTAACTAACACCATACTCTTTTGAAGCTTGAATCTCAAGTCAATGGCCCCCGTGGGCTTATTTCTTATGAATGGGTTTCATCTTCTGAATAATAATTAATAAGTGTTCTGGCCATGATGAAACACTGAACACTTCAAACAAAATTCGGTGTTTATTAAAGCTCAGTTTCACGCAATTCTCCTGAACAGCCACTTTCAATATATTCATATATATATATATATATATATATATATATATATATATATATATATATATATATATATATATATATATATATATAATTTAATTTCTTTAATTTTCGATAATGGCGTTACTTTTCTTGCTTGGAACTGAAGTTACATTTTCCCGTGTAAATCATCCTTGGTCGTGGTAATTAGCTAGTCTTTTCGTGTAGTTTTATTCCCCGACTTTATTTCCACGACCTGATTCACGAAATGGGATGACAAATGTTTCTCTTCAACATGAAACGAGTCTTATTCAGGTAGAAAAAATGTACTGCTAAAAGAATGAAAAAAAAAAACGTGGGGCTATTTCTCAAGACTTAAAACGGTGGGATAATTACATGAATAAATTACAAGTTTTTACAACTGTAAGACGATTAAAAGGTGAGCCAAGAGGCACTCTTTGATAGTTTCATATGATACCGAAACATAAGACGACAAAGAAGGTTTAAAAGTGTAAGAAAGAAATATTGGGGAAAAACGAATAATGGACCCAGCAACAGATACACACACACACATATATATATATATATATATATATATATATATATATATATATATATATATATATATATATATATATGTATATAATATATATACATATATATACATATAATATATTATATATATACATATATAAATACTATAATATATAATATTTATATTAATGACATGAACTTGTACAAAGGATTTCTTTTAATGACTTAGCAGACGGACACAGAAAAGCACCATATTTCAGAACTACGCATCGAATATTATTTTCACGGCCTGATTTTGATCTTCAAAAAATAAACTGGTACAACAAAGGTAAGAGGAAGAAAAAGCTTCAAGAGAAATATATTTGAACTAAGTTAGTTAGAAAATATGTAACCTACAATGTGCGAAATGGAATGACAAAGCTTACAGACACATATACAAAATAAAAAATTGTTTCGATACTTCTTCTGTGTAAAGCTAAACTAAATTTGAAATAAAAATGAAAACAAATTACCTGGAATTGTTGATGTATAGGAAATTTACGAGAACTGAACGAACGAAATTGAATGACAAAACTTATAGATGCATAAGGGTAAATAATTACTTTGATGTTATCCCTAATCACATTTTTTTCCTGCGTAAATGTAGACTAAATCTGAAGCAACATAACACTCAGTCCATCACTAATGGTTCACATTCCAGTAGAAAATTACAGATTTGCTTCTGATGCTCTCTCCCAGAAACGTCAGAATTATCGTGGAATAATACAACTATACAACCATATAACTTACAATAAAATGGCAAGTTCAAACAACTCCAACCAAAAGCCTTAGAATTATCGTGGGATAATAACATATTATTATTGTTATTATTATTAATTCTATTTTTTTTTTTTGGTCTATCACAGTCATCCTATTCGACTGTGTGGTTTTTAAAGTGTGGGGTTCCGGGTTGTATCCTGCCTCCTTAGGAGTCCATCACTTTTCTTATTATTATTATTATTATTATTATTATTATTATTATTATTATTATTATTATTATTATTATTATTATTATCATTTCTTTTTTTTATGTTTTTGTTTATAACAGTTCTCCAATTCGACTGGGCGTATTTATTGTGTGGGGTTCTGGGTTGCGTCCCGTCTCCTTAGGAGTCTATCACTTCTTACTATGTGCGCTGTTTACAGGAGCACATTCTTCTGCATGAGTCCTGGAGCTACTTCAAGCCCTATAGTTTTTCCAGATTCCTTTTCAGGGATCTTGGGATCTTGCCTAGTGTTCCTATGATTATGGGTACAATTTCCACTGGCATAGCCCATATCCTTCTTATTTCTATTGTCAGGTCTTTTCTCTTTCTTTCTCTTCAACTCTGGTGTCCCGTGGTATTGCGACATCAACGAGTAATACTTTCGTTTTAATTTTGTCAATCTCTTCTGATACCAAGTCCCAGAAGTTCTTTGCCTGATCGTTTTCTATCACTCCATCGGGATGGTGCTCGTACCACTTATTACTGCAAGGTAGCTGGTGTTTCTTGCACAGTCTCCAGTGGAGGGCTTTTGCCACTGAATCATGCCTCTTTTTGTACTGGTTCTGTGCAAGTGCCGGGCATTCGCTTGTTATGTGGTTTATGGTTTCGTTTCTCATATTGCACTTCCTGCATATGGGTGAGATGTTATTTCTATCTGTCGGTCTTTGAACAAATCTAGTTCTTGGGGCCTGGTCTAGTGTCGCTGTTATAATTCCTTCTGTTTCCTTCTTGAGCTCATCCCTCTGTAGCCATTGCCACGTTTCGTCGCTGGCTAGTTCTTTAGTCTGTCTCATGTATTGTCCGTGCATTGGTTTGTTGTGCCAGTCCTTTGTTCTGTTTGTCATTCTCCTGTCTCTGTATATTTGTGGGTCCCCGTCTATTTTTATCAGTCCTTCTTCCCATGCACTCTTGAGCCACTCGTCTTCACTGGTTTTCAGATATTGCCCCAGTGCTCTGTTCTCGATGGTGACGCAGTCCTTTATACTTAGTAGTCCTCTCCCTCCTTCCTTTCGTGTTATGCATAGTCTGTCCGTATTTGCTCTTGGGTGTAGTGCTTTGTGTATTGTCATATGTCTACAAGTTTTCTTGTCTATTGTCATAAGTTTCCTAGTTTTCTGGTCTAATTATTATTATTATTATTATTATTATTATTCTATATTATTATTATTATTATTATTATTATTATTACTCAGAAGATGAAACCTATTCATATGGAACAAGGCCATCAAATGGGTCATTGGCTTGAAATTCAAGATTCCAAAGAATATGGCGTTCATTAGCAATAAATAAGACGTAAAGGGAAATACAATAAGCAGAGATCCCACTTACTAAAAAAAGTAAAAATAAATAAATAAACAAATAGATAAAAATGTATTAAAATGCAAGAAGAATAGTATAAGAGTATTGATGCTCTAAATCTTCGCTTGAACTTCCAAAGTTCCAATAACTCAAACCAAAAAAGACAAAGCCAAAGAAAATCCAGCGCATGTATTTATGTATGGCTGTCGTTCGGGAAAGGCACCGGAAGTGGTGACCAGAGGGCACTCACAGAAAACTCATCCAAAACTCATTCGTATTTCCAGATGGTCATTTCGCCCCCAGGAGGACGTTTTCCAGCTTCCCCTTCTGCATAAATGTATTTCTCGTTGAGGTTATAAAAAGAAGGAACAGGAACAACGACTCTCTTAAAATTCTTTCGTTTTTTTGGTGATGGTGTAAGTGGGGGGGAGGGGCATTTTTCTTTGCGTTATTATACCATTTCTTAATGCTAATGGTAGAGACCAAGAGCGTTCTTGTGAATATTTTTTTCTTATTTTTTGTAGGGGTATAAAAAAAAAAAAAAAATGAACCACTCATCTCTTAAAATTCCCACCTCTTTTATTTAAACTAGAAGAAGTCCTGGCATTCATTGTTATTATATATATATTTTTTTTTTAAATACTAACGATAGAGAACAGGAAAACACGTTATTGTCACTTTTTTTCGGGGTATAAAAGGCAGGAAAAAAACTCATAATCATCTTTTGTCTTATAACTAGTAGTAGTGCTGGCATTCTTCTTTAAGTCATTATCTACTATTTCTCAGAATTATATCAGCCACATCTCTTTTCAATTTATTCATACTTGCCACACCTCCAACACCCAACCCTCTTTCTTTGTGTCGTCTCCCTAGAAAGTCTCTAAAACTGACATCATTACTCGAAGCATAACAGCAGCTGTTCTGCAGCAACTTCCCATTTCCAACGCAACCCGTTGCAAAGAGAAGCCTTTGGAGCCTTTGCAGGATCACACCGACTCATAATGTGGCTTCAGAGGTTTTGAGGTTCCCTCTGAAGTGCTCTCTCTCTCTCTCTCTCTCTCTCTCTCTCTCTCTCTCTCTCTCTCTCTCTCTCTTTCTCTCATCAAATCGGTAACGTCGTACAGTTCGAAATAATGCTCTATTGGCAGCAGTTACTGGGAAAATATTATAATCTAAATGTAGTTTTATTTTCGTGGTATCTTTCACATAGCTGGGACCAGAAAAGTAATGCCTCTAAAGAGAGAGAGAGAATGAGAGAGAGAGAGAGAGACAGACAGACAGAGTCTCTCCCGCTCTTTCTGCCCTCCATCATTTCTAGAGAACCTTTCCCTTTTTGTGGAGAAGGTAGGTGCCTATATTATTCATATACAGAACCAGGTCCTGACCGTGAAATTATCCCCTACATTGTGCTGTGGTTTTTCTGAAGACTCTTTCTATTATATGCTTTGCATACTGATTTTGTCAGGAATGACGCCTACAAGTCCCATAAGGTGAACGAGAAAAAAAAAATAATTCGTTGTATATTCCAAAGATCACCCCATACCCTGTTGCAAAGTGAAAATCAAAGAACTATGGGACATAGACACAAACTATCTATAAATACCGTAAAGCATTATATATATATATATATATTATATATATATATATATATATATATATATATATATATATATATATATATATATATATATATATATATATATATATATATATATATATATATATATATATATATATATATATTCAAGATTTTCAGCCAGAACCAAGGAAAGTTAAGATCTCTTATAACAAGATTCATTCATCATTGTCTATATGCAAGTTGCCCCTTTGAACTGAAAGCAGCCATTCTCTACAAAGCTATCTCTGCTCCCATTGGCTCTCTGGAATTTAGCCCCTACAGGGACTGGGCGGATCTTGCCAGGAGAAATTCAAAAAGGAGCAGGGACCAATGGCTCGCCCTCAGAAGACCCTTAGACCTAGAAGAGGTCAGAAGCTCCTGCTATCTCGCCCTGCAGACAACATTTTGCCTCTTTCTGCTCCACTTGCCTCCTTTGGGGAGAGCCCAAGTATTTTTATATGTTCATAGTGCACAGATATATCAGCAGATAAGAAGACTACCAAGCCCAGGATTTCCAGGTACTGTGAGAGTAGATTCCAGCTCAGCCAGGGAATTGTTTTGCCTTTTGTCTGTATTTCATTTCCATTCTTCCAAGGCGACTTCCCCCCTCCTTTCTTTAGCTTGTCATTCCCTCCATCTTGGTTCAATGCCGTGATTACTCCCTTTGTGATACTAGTAAACATCCCCTAGCAAATTCAAGTAACGAAATGGTTTTCTCTGTGTAAATTCCCAGTTATTCTCATCCCCCCTTGAGTGGTCTGTAAACTTTTGATTGAAAGAAAGTAGTGTTACGCTCGCTCACGTGTGCCCCCCAGTCAGTGATTCGGTTGCGACAGGAGAGCAGATTACACCGTAATGGCATTTAGTTCTCTGTTGAAATGGTTATTCATATCTAAACTCATAAGGGCCAGAGCTGGAGCTCATAGAAGATATATCACGAAGGAAGTAGTAGGGAAAGGCATCCTCATCCTTTGACAGTTTATTTCAATGCCGACGTTTCGCGATGAATTCCAAGTAGCATTTTTAAGGCTAAAAATATATAACATTTGCAAACGTTAATACTCTAATTAATTTTTGATATAAATTGAATGTGACTTGGTATTGGTCGCGAAACGTCAGCATTTAAATAAACTTTTAAAGGATGAGGATGCCTTTCCCTACTACTTCCTTCGTGATATATCTTCATATATATATATATATATATATATATATATATATATATGTATATATATAATATATATATATATATATATATATATATAATATATATATATATATATATATATATATATATATATATATATATATATATATATATATATCAAGTCAAGGTGGCTACAATCACAGTGCGTTATATGCAAGGGTCGCTTTGTCAGCTTTGATGAAATAAGGGCAGGGAGGAGGACGGTCCATCTTTCCACATATGGGAGAGGTTCGATTATTGAGCCAATTTGAATATCATATTTTGGCGTCCAAGATACAATCATTATAGCATAAGGGTAAGCCCATTTTATTGTCCTTGGATGCATTCCATATTCACTTACGAATATCATATTACACAGGGTAACTCTATTTGCAACATCAGGTCATTATGTTTAAAATACATGGTCAACTATTGTATTGCGCAAGAACAGTAACATAGCGGAGAAGAGTGAGCAAGACCCAATGTTCAGTTGGAAATACTCGTAAGAATTCAGAGTTCGGCTTCTCTCTTTCAATATTCGATGGTATTTTGTAAACTGAACTCACTGGGAAGATTTTTTTTTATTCTATTTCCTGGCAAAAACAGAAAAAATCTTCCCTAATAACCTAAAATTCAAGACAAAATCAAAAGTCTAGAATTAAGGGTTTAGGTCCTCAGTCTCACTGTGTTAGGCCTACCCAGTGAGACTGAGGACCTAAACCCTTAATTCTGGACTTTTGATTTTGTCTTGAATTTTAGGTCATTAGGGAAGATTTTTTCTGTTTTTGCCCGGAAATAGAATAAAAAAAATCTTCCCAGTGAGTTCAGTTTACAAAATTACCATCGAATATTGAAAGAGAGAAGCCGAACTTCTTGAATTCTTACGAGTATTTCCAACTGAACATTGGTCTTGCTCACTCTTCTCCGCTATGTTACTGTTCTTGCGCAATACAATAGTTGACAATGTATTTTAAACATAATGACCTGATGTGGCAAATAGAGTTAGCCTGTGTAATATGATATTTGTAAGTGAATATTGAATAGATCCAAGGATATTAAAATGGGCTTATTCTTATGCTATAATGATTGTATCTTGGACGCCAAATATGATATTCAAGTTGGCTCAATAATAGAACCTCTCCCACATGTGGAAAGATGGACCGTCCTCCTCCCTGTCCTTATTTCATCAAAGCTGACAAAGCGACCCTTGCATATAACGCACTTTGATTGTAGTCACCTTGAATTTATATATATATTAAAAATTAATTTGAGTATTAATGTTCGCAAATGTTATATATTTTTAGCCTTAAAATGCGGCTTGGAATTCGTCGCGAAACCTCGGCATTGAAATAAAATGTTAAAGGATGAGGATGCCTATCCCTACCACTTCCTTCGTGATATATCTTCTTTGAGCTCCACCTCCACCCCTTATGTGCATAGATATGAATAACCGTTTCAACAGAGAACTAAATGCCATTACGGTGTAATCTGCTCTCCTGTCGAAACCGAATCACTGACCGTCACATGAGCTTTTCCTGCTCAATCCCGAAGGAAGATGAACAGACGAACGAGCGAACTCATATCATCAAAACAAAAGAAAAAGAAAACCTGTTATTATGAGGGGGAATGGGACAACCAGAAAAAAAAGCAGAGATAATGAAGTACGTGATAAAAGGAATTAGGGGCGTCTCCAAAAAAAGAGCGAAAAGTTGATAAAAAAATGAAAATAAGAGAGAGAAATCTTTTATTGAGGCGGGAAATAATATGATTAATAATGAAATATTTTTAGGGAAATGCATTATCACTAATATATGGAAAAGAAAGTGGCGACACTGTTTCGACTGATCATGAATCGGTCTGAAATGAAGTCAATTAAAAAATGATACAATACTATAAAAATACTTTCTTTTGAAGAATACGGATCACAGAAACTGATAATAAGTAGGAGTGAATGCACTGGCTACATTTTGATAACACTAATATTAATAATCAATTTTACTTAAGCTGTAGGCCATTATACGTAGGATATGCAAAGTAGAGGCAATAACATACACAAACCAGATCCATGATATAACATGATAAAAAATAAATCGGCAATATCCACACAGTCGCTGAAGACGTATAAAAAATAGTATTCATAGTAATGGTAATGTCAGCAATAATATTGAGAATAGTAGTTGAAAAAAGATTAAGAATGTTAACAATTAGTAAACAGATTGCATACAATTATCCCTATTTAAACTTTCCCTTATTCATCGTTTTATGAAATATACTAAGTATATTTTGACTCTTTTAGTTGATTTAATTCTTTTGTTTGATCTCTCTCTCTCTCTCTCTCTCTCTCTCTCTCTCCCAAGCCTCTCTTGCCTCCAAGTTTTGTTTCCTCAGTAAACTTCCTAATACTGACACAATTAAGGCGTCCGCTTATCTTACGGGTTTAATATCCGCTATTAAAGTATTAACGCATCTATAAATACTGATAAGAGACACAAAAACCAGATGCCTTAGTTTTGACAGATTGCTTCGTTTAACGGGCAAAGAAGACTGAAAGGCATATGCTAATTATATCTCGTTCCAGAGGCCTACACTACCTGCTGATCTTTAAAAAAAAACCCTTTGCCTGACGCAGCAGACTGGAGCTTGGATCTAGTTCCAAAGATGCGTCAAGACGCGTCTAACAAACCCGCAAACCCAATCAAAGGGTCGGTGCTATTGGAATACTATCGGACCAACTGGCCACCTACCCCCAGCCCCACTCCCTATGGAGAGTAAGTAGTTACTAATTCCCCGCTGTAGCCAACTCGTCACAGGGAATGATAAATCCCTTCGAGTGACAAGAGAAACCTGACGTGAACATAGCGTACATTTTTGCATTGGGAAAGCAGAAAGTGCTTGATGCAGGAGGACGCGATGTTCCAAGCAGTAAAGTACCACTTCATAAGGAAGGTATACACAGTCTTAAGACCTGCTACGAGTGCTGTTCGTTTTACTGGTTATCAAGTTGATGGTTGCGATGCTGTAAGTCCTGCAGCCGCCTAGACCTCCTTAGCGACGCGGTTACGTCGATGGGCGTTTCGCTACGCTGCGGGACGTCACGGCTAACTTGATTATGGTTGGCTGCAGGAGTATCTCTCGTCGGGGGCGTTGTCTTCCGTGGAGTTGTCGTGCTCGGTGGTGTCATTGTTGGTGGCAGGTCTTCTCATACTCGTAGGGAGGAGAAATTCTTCCTGCGTCGTATTTAGAGTAGGTTTCACTTGCTGGATGAGAAGCGCCTCCAGCAGGCGTAACCGACGGGCATCAGGGGCCTTCCCGATGATCTTCGTGTTTTGGATGATCACATCCCGGGAGATGGCCTCTTGATGTTTAGTGCGTGCGTGATTCTTGATAGCCCCCTCTTGGGCGTGGCAGGAGAGTCTCTTCGACAGGCGCATGGTAGTCATACCAACGTAGGCGCCGCTGCAACCGCGGACTGGGCATGTATATTGGTACACCATATGCGTCTGCTTCAGGGGGTCTCGTACCTGTGGAGAGGGGTTATTTTTCATAATAAGGTCGCGCGTCCTCCGATTCTGGTAGTAGATAATTAGGTTGATATTTTTGGTGTCGTCGGTCGGGGATACATTCTCTCTCTCTCTCTCTCTCTCTCTCTCTCTCTCTCTCTCTCTCAAGAATGTTGTGTAATTATGGTTTATGTATACTGAAATATGCTTTATTGCTACCTTGCAATTTTATACGCAGCTTTACCTATTTCAATTTAAAAAAAAATAGATATTCATGTATGGATCTGTATAATGAAGATTATTCATCAAAGAACAAAATTGGATTAGTTTATTTTCAAATACGGAAGAAAGTACAAAAGTAGGTGACCTATTAGTCACATAATGAGGGAAGGTCAAAATAGGAATGTTTGGAATATTTCCATTAGAAAAGGAAACTGATATGAAACGTGTACATTTGTGTGTAATTAAGCTGCGTATTGCAATTATTACAATCTGTTATTTCAATATTAACGTCAATTATATTACTTACTACATCAGTTATTTAATACAAGAACTTTTAAATCTGTTTCATAGGAATTACAGCGCATAATTTCAGATCCAATTTTATACTGAAATTCACAGAAATTGTTGCAATAGAAATTATAGCAGTCCGAATCGGTACTCGCAATTTTATTAATTTTATCGGATTCACGTTCTTTTCAAAATCTAGTTTGATTACTAAACCATAAATAAATAGTCTTCGTTAATGAATATTTCCCTTTTTAACATGACTCACCATGAACCTAGAATTATGATCAGCACCTGACCATAGGAAGGAAAGGGACCATTATCTGCAGACTTGATTTGGTCAGTTTGGAAAAAGAACGATTTTGTAAAACCAAATTGTTAAAAGGTATTTTAAATGAAATAAATATATGATAAAGACAAATGTTAAATTCAATAAGAAAATTAATACCATGGTTGCAAAAGTGTATTAAGGCATATGGTTGATTTCAAAACCTTGAAATGAAAGATCTCTGAAAATACATTTTGCAATTGATTTTCCCGCGTTTGATAGTTTGCTTTTCGTACCAGATTGTTCACCTCTCTCTCTCTCTCTCTCTCTCTCTCTCTCTCTCTCTCTCTCTCTCTCTCTCTCTCACACACGAACTTCAAGTCTAAACGACATAACCCCACTCTCCTACCTCTAAAATATCTCTTTATTAAAACGGAAATTGCATTAGACGAAGCTCAGTATCCAAAGCATTTAGGAGTTTTGCCACAGGGCTGAGAGAGAGAGAGAGAGAGAGAGAGAGAGAGAGAGAGAAATTCAATAAGCAATTATCTCCGAAATGCTCATTACCAAGATGGCATGAAATTGAAAGAAAAAAAAATAAAATGCCATTTTCACGGGTTGGAAGAATTAAAAAGAAAATAATTTTCCACTTCCTAAACATGACTTGGCATCTTGAGTTTCATACGGACGCACGCACACACACAGACACACAGACACACAGACACACACACACACACACACACACACACACACACATATATATATATATATATATATATATATATATATATATATATATATATATATATATATATGTATATATATATATATATATATATATATATATATATATATATATATATATATATATATATATATCTATATATATGTATATATATATATTTATATATATATTATATTATATAATATAATATATATATATATAGATATATAATATATATATGTGTGTGTGTGTGTGTGTGTGTGTGTGTGTGTGTGTGTGTGTTTGTATTTCGAAACAGCAAATTTCTGTTTCAGATTCGTTTTTTTATTAAAATAAAAAAAAAATTCAATGGATTCATTGTTATTTGAGGTGAATTTTTGGGAATAGTCCAGTTATTTCATGTCAAAATAGCTGATACCTGCATTCGAAAACAATATATTAACGAGGGCACATCCAATCTCATAGATAAGGAATAAAATCTGGTGTTTACTGTTCAGTCCATCAGGTTAATTGGTTCGTGATCGATACCTGTTGTAATATAAATCTTTCACACGGAAGATATTTCCTGCAAAAGGGTACTGTATTGTGTAAAGTAAATGAAGAGTTCATTAAACTGGCATTTTGTGACGAGTCTGCAATTTTACTCAGAGAATACAATACTTGTTGCTTATTTTAACATGGAAAGAAATATTTCATTATATAACAGAGTAATATTTGAATGAGTGAGGTATACTTTATGAATTTTGGGTCGTGTCTAAGTCTTCGTTTTTTCTGAGCGACTGTAGTTGAATGTCTCAAGTTCATTGGAGACCAGACGGTTTTCCTTGCTTATTTATGCAGTGCAAAATACAAAATGATGCCAAATTTGTACAATTCTTCCCTGAAATTTAAGACATTCAGTTAATCGGAACTTGTATTTGAATCGATGCCTTTGGATCAGCTAAAGATGACATTCAGCTAACAGGGTAAGGAACTTACATTTGAATCGATGACGTTGCAACAGCTAATGATTCAAGCTTTCCATACACTATATACTAAATGGCGACTCTATTCGAGATTACGCTCGACTGATTTATGTTTCCAGAACCATTTCGTAAGTCGGTGTTTTTCATCTTGCTAAAGAACCTCCCTCACCTTATTCACAAGAGGACCCGTTCCATCTGCCTGTCTTTCCTTGCGCGAGAAGTCAGGGAATTTCGCGAGATTTTCAACACGATGAAAAATGGTCGTGTGAGAAACTCTTAAAAGATTTGAAACACCTTTTGGAGAGGAAGAGAATAAATAAACACAATCTTATTCTCATGTGAAAAAATAAATCTTCACATTATCAGCGCTTATTGAGTGCTTTCTGCAAGCACTCGCCTCCCTCCTTTTTTGATAACCGCTATTCAGAATATGTAATAATTATTAAGTTTGGAGTGTATTGTTATTCCCAAGTTGATCATTAGTCGTAATATAGCCTTTCAAGGCATTATAACAGCATTACGTGTGATCAGTCGCTATGCACGTCATTTCAACTGATAGCGTTTTGAACTTCGAATAAAGTAGGCTAACTCAAGTATTTTATTTCACAAAATTTAACTCTTCAAATTCTACATTTTGTTTGAGAATGTCACCTTTCGCACAGAGAAAATTGTTTTTCAGAGTTTCCCTCTGAATATTTTATTCAGTTTGAACCAAGTTTCCTCACTCTTTTTTTCTGCCAAAAATAATTGGGAGCGGTGAAGATAAGCAAGGTGTCCTCATTTGGGAAAGTATCACAGCGGTCCTATTACCTCCACCATTTAAAGCCAACCAGTTCCCGAGAGGAATTTCTCGTTCATCCATGAAACCGGAGGTTGTGTTCAGGAAGGCAGCTGAGAAAAAGGAACGAAAATATAAAGAGTCGCCAGTTTTACTGCTAATTGCAGCCTACCATCTGCTGATTGCCTCTCTCGAGCAGGGCACTAACTCTCCTCAAGGATGCAATTTGGAAACGACGGCGCGAATTGTAAAGCCTAAATGCAGGACAATTTCGGCTACTTCACCTTCGGAATCAGCTTGTACAAATTTCCTGCACGACGGCACCATCTACCAGAATTTGCATATCAAGTCAAATGCAACATTTGCATCATATTCATAAGTCACAGATATGCAAATGTGCGAAACCTTCTCGTCAGTTTTACAGCATTTTAACAAACCATTATCGTTCCATCTCATGACACTTTAAGACAACATCATGGCTGAAAGTTTGCTATTCATTTCCTTACATTAGCTTCTCAGCATATTTTCTCAGTTTTTCTGTTTATGCAAATCCACTACAAAGACGCAAAAGGGAAAATGTTCCTTCACGAACAGCGAATTTAACGTTTCCACAAAAGAAATTCAGCAAAGAACTTAACGTTTCCACAGAAGACAGACACCAATAAGTACATTTTACTTCGGCTGACAGGTGAATATCCGGTGTCCATTTTCCCTCTTACGCCTCCTACCCTCTCTTCTTTCTTCAATAGAGAAAAGAACAAAAATCCTACAAGTTCAACCCCATTGTCCTTGCAATGAATAAACCAGACAGAGATAAAATAATTGATAAAGTTACAATAATTTTACCCGAGACCATAAAATAATCACACTTCATCAGTAATGAAACATTCTAAGATATGACTTTTTCTTTACGTGAGGACGCCTCAAATGAAAACATTATTATGCACTAGAAGGAAAAGTTGACTTCCTTTGCACTTTGCTCTTTGTGTTTTGAGGAAAGAGTCTTGCAAGATTCATCACTGATTATTAAGTTTCCCTTTCCAACTCGAGTTACATATCACTAAGCGTACTCAGCAACAGTGACATCGCTTATCATCATCAGATAAACAAACATTACGCGGTACGAGGTTTGCGATAATGAGCCATCTTGTGATTCGGACGACAGATAATGATGGCGGAATCGGTTATGGCATCTCTTTATAAAATAACTCAAGATGACTGAAACCGTCTTTAATGAAGGAAGACTCCTCCCCCTCTGAAAAATGTGAGGTTTCTGGGTCACGTGATGTGTGAAGTAGCACAGGTGACTCAGAGTAACGTTCTCTTTGTCATAGTCAACTAGATAGTGTATTGTCCTGCTGAATGCTCAATGCTCGCGATTATGGTGACTGTAGCCAGTTCCAATTTTCTGGGTATCAAGTTCATTGATTTTCACAACAGATGACTCCGGCATTCCAGGGCTAGATTCGAGTTTTGTAGGGGAGGGGGCTGTCGGTTGGAATTCATAAACAAAAGTGAATTCCAATGCTAAGGTCTGTCGGACTCAGGTGGAAAGGAATGACAGCAGATACTTGTATGGAAAAGCATTATATACGACGGCTGAGACGGACAGAAACATAAACGTTGTGGGATAACTAAATTGAATGTTTTAAAAGCTTTTACTAGATAGATTTTGCTACATAATGTCTTCCATCCTGTCCCAGATGCATTTCTTTGAGTGGTGCTGATTTTGAAAAGGTGCGGTTGAGTATTGGCCAGTATTTACTCATCATTTTTCAACAATATTTGCCCATGACATGAACTCTATTGTAGCTGCTCAGCCACGGAAAAAGACCTCGATATATTCGAAATGGTAGGTCTCCTTTTTAATTAAAGTGTTCTATCGTCATCGATTGTTCTTATATCTGTTCACTTTTCGTTTCTCCCTTTACACAATAACCCAAGTGAGGGGGAAAACATCTTTATTGTGAAGATCTCATAAAGTTCTCATTTCTTCCTTTCTGTGCCCTGTTTACGACTTGTCACTTGGCTCCTAACGAGCAGGGCAGTTCGTCCTATTTCCCCAATCGTCAGAGAGACAAATTGCTTTCCAACAGGACTTGAAAGAAAAGGTTTTTCAGAAATTCTGTCTGATTGGCGATAGTTGTGCTTCGGTTTGCTTCCAAGACGAATCAGAGTAAATATCTGTTTGTTTTATATTGTAAGATTTCTTCATCTTTATTTCATGTTATCCTGTATTGTCGCCATTGATTTTATTCAACGACTATTCTTTCTCTAATCTTTATTCGTTTTCGAAACTTGGGTGATTGCTCGTTTCTTTCACTTCTTAGTTTGTTTATCATTTGTCTCATCTATCTCGTTTCGTAAGTTTTCCTGTCTACTGTTCCCTGTCATATTTTATAAAATCTATTCTATGGTGCTCATTTTCATATCCTGTACTCGAATTCCTTCCTTATTGGACTTTTGGGCTTTTAGCATTCTACTTCTTTAAATAATAATAATAATAATAATAATAATAAATAATAATAATAATAATAATAATAATAATAATAATAATAATAATAATAATAATAATAATAATTTTGTTAAGAAATTCACAATTCCGTGAAAACAAATTGTTTAAAAAATATCCACAATTATATATAAAAATATATTTCTATGTAAAAATATAAAACAAAGACTTTCGAACACTTGAACGGTGTTCCTCATCAGTGTGACGTTAAAATGTAATGAAGAGGGTAGTTTCCCTCCGAAGAGCATCTAAAAAAGGTGGGCGGGGCGAGAAAATAATAACAGCCCATCGTCGAAGTGCTGGTTCGTGTTTTACGTAATCCCAATCTCAACAGGCAGTTGCGCCAACCTCCTCGATCTCCGAACCTGCGAAGTTGCTCCTGCTTGCACTGCATAGGTGCCATAGCCGGAAACATCCGCTGGGAATAATAATAATAATAAGAATAATAATAAATAATTAATAAATAATAATAATAATAATAATAATAATAATAATAATGGCTTTCTGTAAATGCCTGTCAAGTAGGTCTTATGGAGAGAGAGAGAGAGAGAGAGAGAGAGAGAGAGAGAAGAGAGAGAGACTCAACAACTAAAATGCTTTCGGGCAATACACATGATCTTCGCAATTTTCAAAATGCTTCAGGAAAGATGAGAAGAAAGAAATTCCGGAGAACATAATCAAGGAAATTGGTTTCCAGGAGGAGTGGCTGCCTATCTCGTTAAGACTTCCAAGGTCTACTTTACTTTGGCAAGTGAATTTTCATGCAGCTACACCACTTTTTTGTTTTCTGTAAAAGAAAACTATTGAGATAGCTTTGTCTACCGGTCCGCACTTTTTCTGTCCCCCCTCGGATCTTAAATACCACTGAGGCTGGAGGGCTGCAAATTGGTATGTTGATCGTCCACCCTCCAATCGTCAAACGGAACAAATAGCAATCCTTTAGCCTCATTAGCTTCTATTTTATTTAAGGTTAAAGTTAGCCATAATCTTGCTTCTGGCAACTGTATAGGACAGACCGCCACGGGGCGTGGTTAAAGTTTGACGGGTCGCGGCTCATACAGCATTATACCGAAACCACCGAAAGATAGATCTATTTTCGGTGTCCTTGATTATCTGCTATGAGGGAAACTCGATTACGCCGAAGAGAGCTCAGCGCATTTTTTACTTCTTTTTATTGGTCACTGGATCACTCGAAAATTCCCGCTACTGAGTTCCATTCTCGGTCCTTCTTCTTTCATTCCTCCAGGTAACATCTGGGGTAGGAAAAGAGCAGGTCACCAGAGCTAAAGTAGATTCACACCAACTGTGCATTTGATGTCTATGCCAGTCCCTTACGACGCTCCTGATTGGCTGTTGATAAGCCAATCATAGGGCTGGAAACTCTCAATCTCTCTCGAGAGTTCACATGGGTAGGATCTATGTTCCACTTCTCCTAGGTCCTCGTTGGACGAGTGGATTTCGCGCTCGGCTACCAATCCGATGGTCCGAAGGTCGATTCTCGGCTCAGCCAACGCGGAACCAGAGGAATTTATTTCTGGTGATAGAAATTCATTTCTCGATATAATGTTGTTCGGATCCCACAATAAGCTGTAGGTCCCGTTGCTAGGTAACCAATTGGTTCCTAGCTATACTCTGTTTTTTTCCATCTGTCCATCTGCCTGTGGTGTTTTCGCATGGTAACACTGCGTCTCAGGTTTTAAATAGTTACTCTCTGTCTAAGTTTTATGTAAATAAAAGCATATCTGGGTATACATCTGCAACTGAAAAGCGTTTTAATAATTTACTGCATGCGAATTACACCGTTAATATTCGGAATAGGATATTATTTAAAGCCCGGGACGCAGTGTTACCATGCGCAAACACCACAGGTGGATGGACAGATGAAAAAAAAACAGAGTATAGGTAAAAATATCTAATCCTTCGGGCCAGTCCTAGGAGGGCTGTTAATCAGCTCAGTGGTCTGGTAAAACTAAGATATAATTTTTCCTCCTCTCCTGAGGGATACGTCTTTCAAAACTATCCCTCAGTAGAGGTGGAACATGCATCTTGCCTATGTGAACTCTCGAGAGAGGCTGAAAGTTTCCAGCCCTGTGATTGGCTTAGCAACAGCCAAGCAGGAGCGCAGAAGGGACTGGTCTAGACATCAAATGCAAGGTTGATGTGAATCTACTATAGCATGGCGTCATCTTACTCATCTTAAATGAAACACAAATCCTTCGTTATTCTGCAGATGCCTTTCCTCTATCGGTTTGTTATGATTTGGTGTAATAACTTATAAAAAAAGAATTGGAAATACCTTGTTCACCTTTCAGATAATAATTTGTCCTGTTTTATTGGCACAATTCTCGCCACTTACTCTTGACTATTATATTTATTACTCAAATTTTCCTTTCACGACGTACCATTTAGCATATTCCATTCTTTACCAAGCGTCGCGTGCTTGTTTTTCACTAATCTTGGGCTCAGTGATAATTCTTCCTTCTGAACTGCAGAAAAGACGTTCGAACTCGTTCCACTTCGCGTGAGAATATGGCTGAGTGTAAATCTGTATTCTGGTGCAAAACTCTCATTCTCTGGGGATTTTATTTTATCCTTTTTGGTAACCTGATGTCGTCTGTGCACTGAAGCATTTCTAAAGCCTTTCTGCCTTCTTTTCTTATTCTCCGACATTCTTCTTCCCCCTCGCGTGCTCGAAGAATTACGGTATTCTCTCATGAGAAGAAGAAATTTTTTGGGGATGGTGGTCATGCCAAGTTCTCTCTCTCTCTCTCTCTCTCTCTCTCTCTCTCTCTCTCTCTCTCTATCAAGGCTCCTTCCTAACACACGAACAAAAGGATATGTTAATTTTGACATGTATAAAGCGCGTTGTACTTATGATTCAAGCTAGAACCTCAACCTTTCTCTTCTCCTCCTCTCCTCTCTCTCGCGCTTTCTCTCTCCTCTCGTCTCTCTCTCTCTCTTCTCTCTCTCTCTCTCTCTCTCTCCTAACAAACGAACAAAAGGATATGTAAATTTTGACATGTAAAGTGAGTCTACTTATGATTCAAGAAAAGAAACTTGAAAACAGGAAAGTTTTACTAAATCAAAGCGAGTGTATCTATGGCACACTGGCACCCACACTGACACTGGCCCTATTTCCCCGTATTTCCTTCTTTCCATAGTGCATTATGTACTAATACATAGAAACAATTCACACCCAGATATGAATGCAAACATATATTTGCTTATTTGCAAAGGGGTGACTGGATGAAGACGCATCGTAAGAAAATATCTTCAAGTCTACGAAGGAACCACTGGTAGACAGGCAATCCCACATCCAAACTGGTTCATGAATACATCTTTTCGTATATTTGATTCAATTTGATGATTTCCATGTATTTGAGATTCAATTTGATTCGATTAAGTGATTTGCTTTGAAGATTTCCAAATTTATTTAATTTGATTGACCTAAGTTATTTGATTTGACTATTTCCATATATACGTGATTTAATTTGATTCGCCTAGGTTATTTAACGTGATTATTTCCATATATACGGAATTTAATTTGAATCGTCTAATTGATTTAATTTGATTCGCATGTGATTCAACTTGATTCATTTAAGCGATTTAATTAGATGATTTCCATACATACGTGATTTAATTAAATTCGTCTAACTGATTTAATTTGATGATTTCCTTGTATATACATGATTAATTAGATGATTTCCAAATATACGTCATATAACTTAATTCGTGCAAGTGATTTAATTTGAAGATTTACATGTACAAATCGTTGCCTGGGTTATAATCATGAAAGCCGCTTGGAATATAGTCTTTTGTAAAATGCGTACCTATTAAAAAAAAAAAAAAAAAAAAAAAAAAAAAAAATAAGACGAAAACTACCTTACTATCATGCCCCCCTCAGCCCATCCCTCCTCCTACCATGCCCCGACAATGCAAGCAACTGGTGCCAAGCTACCCTACCGAACCGTGGTCTAAATTCGTTTTCTCCAGGGTACATATCAGTGGTTTTTGTTCTTTGAACTTGTGGATTAGCATTACCATATAAGTCGTATGAAAATCCTTGAGTTGTAGAGGAGTTTATCGGAAAAAATTAAGTGAAACATATATTGTTAATATTGCATTAGAATACATTTGGCAATATTGAAAATTCTTGAATACGCAGAGTTATACCAAACTCTCACCATGACCGTGAAATATGGAAAAGGACTTCATACACTGAAAACAGATCTACTCACTCTTTATTCTGATCCTTTGGAGCATTTGAAACAGGAAACCGACAGGAATTCGTCTTGAAACCTGTAGGATATTTATTCAAAATTAGATATGCGAATTTATGTTACTTATAAAAATTTGTTCATACAAAAGAAATACACCAGACTACTTTCAAAAGTTAATACCTGCCTTATTTTCATTTTGGAAAAATGTACATCTATCCCTGTATTTAATTGCTATTACTATGATCATCAATACTTACTTCAAATTTACCTGGTTATTGAACAATAGAAACTACGGTACTTCGCCCCAATATGATAGCCAAACATTAACGACTTTGGTATGCTCTCATTTCCAGAGGTCCATCCCAGGCCCCCTTCTCCTTTAAAACCTATCTAAATAAACCATCCATCATGATAAGTTTACAAAGCAAGGCCTAAGAGGGCAAGAACATTCTGTAGGCCTCAAATGGGTTGTGTTGGTAGCAGTATTTTTAATGAATCTGGAATAGGACAAGTACATCTTACAAAAACAATTCACTCTGAAACTATACTGTAAAGTCAAAAAGTGAAATGCGGTACATGTTATGTTAACCAATAACCTGTAAAATTCCAGATAGCTGTGCCATTAATCCTATGAGAACAAAGCATTATTTTATCTGAACCGCCAATGACACAGTTCTCCTCAAAGACTACCATACGAGAGGGACATCTCTATTGAATAAACGCTCTTTTGAATAAACGCTGCACCGAACTACTGCACCTGTTGCATATTCATTGCATAAAGGCGTCGCGGTTAAGTGAAAGAGGAGAGGATCCAGCTTTGAATTGGTCTGACACTGGGAATTACAGGCAGTTCGCTTTCCAGCAGAGAGAGAAAGTTCGGCCTGAAGGACATCATGTTATTTAGTTTAAAATGATGATTCTGAATCCACATCCTCTCTGATCTCCATTGAAATTCTGTCCTCAGGACTAAGGATATACACATCTGGCATCAAGATAGTTGATAATAAGGTGAAGCTGGGCGTTCTCGGTTTGTAGACAGGATTATCATTCTTAATCTGTATCGTGTTCATGATTATCAATTTCAGAATAGAGCACAAGTTCACTTACTAATATATCCGTCATCATTATAGAAAATGAAATAATATAATTTGTATTAAATTTACAAGTATCTTGTGGCATGGACATGAAAATAAATCATAGTTTGTTGTTTTTTTTTCTTTCTTTTTGGTGTTTTTACGTTGCATGGAACCAGTGGTTATTCAGCAACGGGACCAACGGCTTTACGTGACTTCCGAACCATGTCGAGAATGAACTTCTATCACCAAATATGTACACATCTCTCACTCCTTAATGGAATGCCCGAGAATCGAACTCGCGGCCACCGGGGTGGCACGCCAACATCATACCGATCACGCCACTGAGGCACCCATAGTTTCTTGCTGTTAATGCTTTGATATACATCTCTGAATGAGGAAATGAAGAGGATCAACTAAAGCACTTTGGAAGGTTTGGAAAAAAAATTCGAGTGTTTTGATCAAAGGTAAGATGGAGCAAAATATGTTCATATGGATGCATGAAGAAGGAAAACCAAAACATCATAACATTTAGTGAGGCAAAAAAATCTATTTCGAGTAACCTGGATAATGGGGTAAAAGGCAGAAAATTCTTTGGTTCTCATAAAAACAGTGCAAGTTGGAAACATCGGCATCGAATGCAAAAAGGATTGCTTCCGTTGTCAGTATTGGGGAAATCTGCAGCGTGATGTATGTAGTGGATTTATTTATTTATTTTTTTGCTCTTTTGTACGTCGGGATTGTCCTTGTTCCACACATCAGATATGCTACTCTAGACCAGTGGTTCTCAACCTTTTTTGGCCCATGCACCCTTTCCGAAAATTGCCTGCCTCAAAAGGTGCATTCCAAACGTTATGCGACAAAATACTAACACGCATAAACACACACACATAAGCTAGCGGAGAGAAAGCCCAGTAGTGTGGACCGTTGCACACTGCGTTTTGTGTGGTCCTAGAGTCAGTTTCAGACTGCCAACTGTTGTCACGATTCCTCCCCCCCTTCGCCCAGCTCTGAAATTCACCCCTTGGCGGAAATTCCATTCTGGTTGAGAAGCAATTCCCAATAGATTTTATTTTACTTCAACATCACGTGTTCAAAAATATTCAAGGAATTCTAAGAACTCTTACCCATTAAGATCTTATGTACCACCCCGATTTCCATGTACATTCAAGATTCAGAAAATGAGGATTTACCAGTTGATATTGAAGGGTGCCTGTTGGTTTCGACTGTCTCTGAACAAAAGAGCTTCATGATAATGGCGCTTTCTAGTCACAAGCTTATTGTCATAAGGTAAGTAGGTGGGAGGGGGGGGGGGTGTGTCAAAATCGTTGAATGCTACCATTATCGTCATTTTCATTGCTGACATTTCCGCAAAAACACAGGAGATAATTTATTGTTTAGTATACACTAATATGCCTCGTCAAGAACTTTATTGCAATAAGCTGCGTCACTGCGTTGGTGTATTACATTCAATTACTTGGACATGTTTTTCCTTGTCTCGGGAATTTTTGAATGGGACTAATTTCGTGATTAAAACGCCAATTGTTGAGTGGGTTCTACAATGAAAGTAATTCGAAACATTTCTAGGAAGAAATAGAACTTGCAGTAGTTTTTTCATCAGGCTAGTGTTCATTAACCTGTACAGTAAGCAAAGGGCAATGAAAAGTCCAGAAGAAAAGCACAAAGTGTCAAAAGTTCGGGCATATCGAGAGATACGACTGTTTCCTCTAAACGCGGTTGAGAAAAAGTTTTACAATTAGACCAGACTTACATGCGAAAAGTTTACCCTTGCATTGTCAAATTTTTTCAGTTGGCGTTCGATTTCTCACTGGAGAGAGAGAGAGAGAGAGAGAGAGAGAGAGAGAAAGGTGACATTATACTGAGAATAAATGCCAATTGTTGCAACAACTTAGAAAATCCACCTTTGCGTTAAAATATTACCAAAAGGTTTGCTGCTAGATTCATTTTCTCTCTCTCTCTCTCTCTCTCTCTCTCTCTCTCTCTCTCTCTCTCTTATCGTGAATACCCGGCCTAAGAGCAGGAACATATTAGTTTTTTTTGCTATAGGGCAATTGTACTGTAATCTAAAAAAAAACTTTTTCACAAAAATATTCTCATTGAGAATAATTGAGAAAAATATGACCAACTAATATGAATTCTTGGAATTCACTCATTCTTCAAAACTTGTGGAGGTACTGAACTGAACTGAATGAAGAAGTTAGACCAAAGGCCAAGAATTGGGACTTATTATAGAGTTTAGGCCAGGGGCCAAGCTTGGACCTATGAAGTCATTCAGCGCTGGAAAGGAAATTGAGAGTGGGTAGGTCTGAGCGGTGTAACAAGAGGAAAACCTCGCAGTTGCACTGTGGAATAGAGGGTGGATAGCGAGATGGAAGGAAGAAAATATGAACGTAGGTACAGTAAATGGAAGGAAAGGGGTTGCAGCTAGTGGCCGAAGGGACACTGCAAAGAACCTATAGCAATTACCTTATTCAAAACCTTATTCAAAATTCTTAAACGGACTCTGTTCTTTTGAGTTTTAAAAATGGATATAAGGAAGACGCTATGTCTATTTAATGTCTTACATTATCCGAAAATTAAGATTTTTTTTTTTTTTTTTTTTTTACAGTTTATTAGTGTTTTTTTTTTTTGTTTTTTTTTTAATAAGGTTTAATAATATTTCAAAACTTTAACGGTTTCCTTTTGTGTGTGAGAGTGTCTAACTGACTCCTTCATTCGTATTCGCTCCCGAATTCGAAAAAGTTACAGTATCCACTCGAGCACTCAAAGAAATCTTTCTTTTTTTCGAATAAGCACAGCTCTTCTCTCTCTCTCTCTCTCTCTCTCTCTCTCAGCTTCCTTCCCGCTGTTGTACGTTATTGCGCCTATTTTCACTCTGTATTTCTTAGATTATTCCTAACTACTGTCTTTGATTTCCGCCCAGGGAACAAAGACATTTCTCCCACGAGGTCGATTCGGTCTTTTTCTTTCTCAACGATCCGCAGACAATCGAACCTCGCTAATGAGGGCGACCTTATCACCAACATCGATACCTCTCTCTCTCTCTCTCTCTCTCCTCTCTCTCTCTCTCTCTCTCTCTCTCTCTCTATATATATATATATACTATATATATATATATATATATATATATATATATATACATACATATCATATATATATATTATATATATATATATATATATATATATTTCACTTCTGTATTTGATATCTTGCCCATAATCGATTTTCAAGTAAAGATACGCGAATTAAATCGACTTTCTACAAGCAATATTTGATTATTAATTTTTATCGTAACGGCGAATCGAAATTTCCAGGTAGGTTTTTCTAGGATATTCACTTAAAAGAATGGAAGTTCATTTACAATGACAGATTTCATATAGAATCCCACCCTGGATGGAGAATCGGCATCCAAATCTGCTGCAACTCGTAGCGACCTTTCATACCAATGCAAACTTGGCGTCGGTTCAGCAATCAGCATACCTGGATTCCAAAGCAGGTAACTTGATCCTCATTACCAGGAAAACGACTTGATTCGATAACCCCAATGCTTCATTTAACTTCAAACTGACCTGCAATATTGGCATTGAGATTGCTGTTGAACGTAGATTGCTTCAGTTGAAACTAGGCTTCATTTAATATGAAGTCACTTCAGTCAACATATAATGAATTCCTGTTAAAACTATAATCGCCATCAATAGAAAATGTCATCAGCAATTCTCCCTCTCGCATTTCACTCGATAGAGATTCGTATTTGGTGACAGTTATGCACCAAGTGACATGACGGCATTACGGGAACAGTCATCACCAGGCTGTTAAAGGAAAACCGCTCCACCATTTCAGCATTCGAACCAGATTTTAATGTCTTATTCTCAAAAAAAAAAAAAAAAAAAAAAAAAGGAATTTGGCTGTTATTTAGTTACGAGCTTGATGGCGCGCGCTACGGTGCGCAGGAACCCGGCGCTGCCCGTCATGTCTCCCTTACCTACCACGCCCCCACCACGGGCGGACATACAGAATTGCAGGAGGAGGGTGGATGTGTCACATCTACCCTTCCCGCCCAGTCCCCTACCTACCCCACCCCTACCCAGTGCGTACAAACAGGAAAGATCCACTCGGATTCTACTATTATAGATTTATTTTTTTCCCGAAAGCAGATGGGGCTGAGTGTTTCATACAGCAATATACGCTGAACAGAAAACTCGATTGCCCAAGACACTTCGGCGCATTTTTCACTTGTTTTTTTATACAGTAGATATTATTCTTGGTAGTAGGTATCTGCGTCAAAGAAGACTTTTGAAAAAGTTGCACAAAAATGTCGCACGAAAAAATGTTTTCAAACGACTTTTTTTTTTTTTTTTTTTTTGTCTGATGTTTTTATACACGAATCCTCTTTGCTTTCCGCTGCCTAAGCTTTTAAGAAAAGATATGGATACAGACAGTTTTTTACCTTTCCATTTTCCATGTGTTGATTTTAGCCTTCATAAATAGTTGTGTATTTTATACATTTGTTGATGCTTTCTGGATGTAAAGTTTTTCGTTTTCCTTGCTTTTATAGGAAATTTGTTTATGTTAATTTTCAGTGTCTCAATTATTATTATTATTATTATTATTATTATTATTATTAATTATTATTATTATTATTATTATTATTATTATTATTATTTATTAAAAGTAATTGCTACTTGAGCAGAGTTACACTTGTAGAGATTCTTCTCTATTTTACGAACAGCGGCTTTTTCCGTGCTACTTAAACAGGCTAGTAGAGCGCCTATAGAGGTCATGGTAAAATACAGGGTCAAAATAGGTGTATACATTTGAATTTTTACAGATAAACTATGATACCATAGTCATCAAAGTCATTAATGATTTTCTCTCTCAGAGAGAGAGAGAGAGAGAGAGAGAGAGAGAGAGAGAGAGAGAGAGAGAGAGAGAGAGAGAGAGAGAAAGAAGTTCGTTAATGACTTTGACGACTATGGTATCATAGTTTATCTGTAAAAATTCAAATATATACACCTATTTTGAGACTGTATTTGATCATGACCTCTACAGGCGCTCTACTAGCCTGTTTAAGTAGCACGGAAAAAGCCGCTAGTCGTAAATTAGAGAAGAATCTCTACAAGTGTAACGCTGCTGAGGTAGCAATTACTTTTAATAAAGTATGCTTGAGCTAGGGTCTGTTTCCTAAGTACACTATTATTATTATTAGTATTATTATAATTATTATTATTGATCAGAAGTTGAGCCCTATACATATGGAACAAGCCTACCACAGGGGCCATTGACTTTAATTTCACGAAACTTCTAAAAGATATTATGGCATTCATAAAAGAGAGAGAGAGAGAGAGAGAGAGAGAGAGAGAGAGAGAGAGAGAGAGAGAGAGAGAGAGAGAGAAAGCACAAATTAATAAATCAAATTTATACAGGCCTTGACTGACTTTCATATTCTCACAAAAGTTTTCTTTTGTCAAAGGAATCTTTCAACATCTACGGCAATGAGTTTACTATCTTCTGAGCAGTGCCCAGATTAGTTGCGGAGAAAAATGAATGTGTAAACAAGTAAAAAAATGCGCCGACGTTTCTTCGGCGCCATCGAGTTTTCTGTGTAGCGTATAACGCTGTATGAAGCTTATAGCCACGTCCGATGAAGCTTTTAACCGAGGCCCATGAAATTGTCAGCCGCCACCCGGTGTTGGCCTGTGTTTATGGAACATACAAAGCTACCAGACGTACGATTATGGCTAACTTTAAGCTCAAATGAAATCAAACCTACTGAGGCTACAGGGCTGCACTTTGGGACGATTGATGATTGGAGGCTGGATGATCAACATACCAATTTGCAGCCCTTTAGGCTCAGTAGCTTTTAAGATCAGAGTGCTGACAAAAAAGTGCCGACGGACGGACAGACAAATAGCCATCACAAAAGTTTTCTTTGACAGAGAGAAAAAAAAATTAAATACGAGAAATATGTATTGAAAGGCCAGCTCCCGATAGAAAAGGAAGCTCGGATTCAAATTGTCTGATCGGAAAACTGATGATATTCAATATTCATCAGGTAATGTTGTCGCTCCAAGTTAACGAATGACCTTTAATCTCAGGTCGAAGGTCATTTGCGTCGACCGATAAGGAGGTTGACAGAATTTACTTTAGCTCATTCACATATATCTTTCATATTAGGTACCGTTTCCCTGGGCCATTAGTATCATTCAAGCTCGACTTCTATAAACAGAATTAAAAAAATGCTGGCTAAGTTAAGTTTATTTGCCTCCACTGCGACGAAGATAATACAGACGGTTACATAATAAATAACTGAAAGGAGTGGGGAAAAATTCCGCAATATTTCGTGAGGCTTTCTCGTTCGCTTTCATTTTTTCCTTGGATGAAGAATGAGCGCGAACTGACATCATTTTTCACTCTGTTCATTATGGAATGCCATTCAAACAACTCGCCAGCGAACACCCACTGCTCTACAATGTGGAGTCGTTAGACTTTCCTGTTAATGAAGAGGAAAATATCGATTTACATTCGTAAAATGTCATCAAGTCTCCTCTTTCACGGGAATGTGTTAATAATTACTTTGGTGATCTGAATATTATGTCAAATGATGCGAAGGGGTGTCATTAAATGCCATGATATAGGAGATATTTATCAATCAATCATTTCGTTTAATTATATAGACTCAAAATATTTCTGTTTATTCCTCTTCACGTCATTGTTCCCTTGTAAACTTGTTCCATATGAACAGGTTTAATAATAATAATAGTAATAATAATAATAATAATAATAATAATAATAATAATAATAATAATAATAATAATAATAATAATAATAATAATAATAAGATTAACATAATAATTATAAAACTACGCCTTGAATTATGTAACTGGCTGGATGAGAGAGATATCCATTGCTTCTCCTCCTTATTCACTGTAAAATTACCAAACGGTTTACTTTGATAAGACAAAGACGGAAAACGCTCTAATTTATAGCAACTCTAGCACTACCACACACACACACACACACACACACAGAGAGAGAGGAGAGAGAGAGAGAGAGAGAGAGAGAGAGAGAAAATTCTTTCAATATCTTCCTTCAGTGTCGATCCTAGCCTTCATCCATACCGTAAGCTCTCCCCCCTCGAAAGACAACTAACTTTACTGGCTTGAAAGCCGTTACTGATAAGGCGAGCGCTCGCTTCTGCAGTCGCAAATTTTATGACGACGACGTTCCATTCCACGCTAACCTCAGGCTCTGCAGGTATAACTTCGCCAACAATGCTTTCGCCCAGGAAAGATTCATTTCAAGAAAAACAAGTAAAATAGGCGCCGAAGTTTCTACGGCGCAATCGAGTTTTCTGTACAACGTATAATGCTGTATAAACCCATCAGCTATGACCGGTAGCGTTTCAGTTTCTCACCTGATGCGGTAGAGTGAGTGTGCGTGCCATGCCTCCGGAAAGAAAATAACAACTACTAGGGTTAGAGGGATTGCAATCTGGTATGTTTGATGATTAGGTGGATGATCACCATGCCAATTTGCAGCCCTTACCTCTGACACAACCTCCAATTTCCTTACGAACTCCACTTTCATCTACGTCACTCCCTTTTGATTTATAGTGACGGGTTGGTAGAGAACAGAATCATGTCGTTTCGCGAAACTGACGAAAATATTCTATATATATCACCTTAAGATATGCTGTCGAGATTAAACTGACGTATGCTTACAATTATACGGCTTGCCTTGTCATTCACGAATTCTCCTCTAAAAATATTTTCTTTTTGTAAAAAATCAGACTATGATTTCCTAACAAAGAGAACATACCAAAAATAAAAAGGCTGTTATCCTTCGAGTGTTGTACCGAATGACTTGCGTTTTAAAATTTATAGTCTTTACCGTGAAACATAAAAAAATTTGAAAATATTTTACTTGTTTCCTTTCAAAATGTACACAAAAGGACTCTCTCTGGAGATTTTGTGAGGAAAGCAAGTCAGGAAATGTCCCTCAGCATTTATAGAAATTCAAATTTCCAAACTTAGGCCTCACTTAACATTTCAAAAGAGTTAGATCATGTTTATTCAGTGGGAGGAAACTCCAATCCTGCAGTAATATATTTATCACTTCGCTCACAGTTTATTTATTCAAAAATACTATTATTATTATTATTATTATTATTATTATTATTATTATTATTATTATTATTATTATTATTATTATTATTATTATTATTATTCAGAAGATGGACCCTATCCATATGGAACTAGCCCACTAAAGGGACCATTGCCTTGAAATTGAAGCTTCCAAAGAATATGGGGCTCATTGGAAAGAAGCAACAGAGGGTAATGGGAAATGCAGAAAGTTAATAAAAAAATGATCATATTATTATAATAAAAGTTTAATTGTATTAGGGTAATGTATTGCGCGTTTGCACGAACTTCTGAAGTCCCAATTGCGCGACATCCTCTGAAGGGAGGCTGTTCCAGAGTCCAACGGTGAGAGGAATAAAGGACCTCTGGAACTGAGAAGGTCGACAACGAGGCTCATTGACTGCAAATTAGAGCTGCTGTCCGTTCAGCGAATCTGGTGGCTCTCTCTCGGCAGGAAAAGGGGGTCAGGGATCGAGAGCAAAAGTGAAAGATCTCTGTTCAAACACAGCTTATGAATAGCATGAATGGTCGGTAGCATAAAGGAAGTCGCCGAATATTCGAATGCTCTAATATCAGGTGGCTGATGAAGTCGTTAACAATAACGAGCGAATGAGAATCAGGATTCGATACGAAAGCTCACCCATGCGAAAGCGAATTAGTAGACCAAACAGACTGAACAGAAAAGATTTTATTATGAATGGACGAATCTAAAACTTTCGATAAGATTTTACAGATTTATTGATTTCATCTAATGGATACTCCACAAATAAGTGAATAAAAAACATGAGGTTTGACATAAATTCCCTAAAGAAGGGGTTTACAACCTGGGGTACGCCGAGGGTCTGGCCGGTGGGTACTCACTCCCCATGGCACTCGAATGAATGTTAGATGCCGACCTTCGAATTGCTTAAGCAAAAACTGCTCCTCGGCCAACTAGGATAGTTAATGAAATAGTTTCAGCCGTTTCATTAACTACCTTTGCAGCTGATGTAATAGAAATGTATTTTGATTTTGCCGCTCAGTACCATAACCTTGAAAATTTACTGCATATCCAGAGGTAAATAATTATAAAATGTTGTCTTTATTTTCTATGGAGATCTTTATGTTTACAATATTATTGGTTATGTTAGGAGATTTATGTACTTACTTCCCCTCTATATAGTTTTCTTGAGTTGGTTTTGTTTTGCAAATTATACAAATTGAAGGGGGTACATTACTGACATTACAAATACCCGACAGGGTATGTGGGGAGAAAAAGGTTGAAAACCCCTGCCCTAAACGATAGCAAGTGTGTTATGGAAGCTATCAAATATCCCATCGTCAGAGGTGGATTATTATTCAAATAAACGAAACATCAATTATCAGAGATTTGGTAATCCGCACACTTTAATGAAAGGAAAATGCTTGCTGGAATGGCTGAAATAACCGTTGGACTTACACGAGAAATCAAATAAAAACGTTTGCTGAAGCAAATTAAAACTATGGGCACCTGTGGACAGCAGCGATAAATGAAAATGGTCGGTCAAAGGTTCATTCTATATCCTCTAAATTGTGATCCATAACAGTCCTCTCTGGTCTATGAATTTTCATTTTGGGGGAGGGAGGGGAGTTAGAAATATATGTATTACGTTCCGTTGGTATGTGAAGTATTGGGAAGTATTTATTTATGTATGTGTTGTGTATTTTTTGTTTTTTGCTGTTGGGGGGGACAATTTTAGCGACAGAATTTTCTAATATATACTATATACATATACATACATACACACACACACACACACACACACACACACACACACACACACACACACACACATATATATATATATATATATATATATATATATATATATATATATATATATATATATATATATATATATATATCTCCGGCCTGTTCGACCTAGGGATGTAAAGCATGAAGATAAAAATGAAAAATCTGGAACGTGGCACATTTGCTATGCTAGTATTAGAGATATAATTTTCTATTAAAATGAAAATGTTTCAGGTCTTATGTTATGATACTTTCGCCGAAGGATATCGTAAATATGAAATTTTAAATTTGTCCATCATAATATACTGCAAAGCGCTGTTTCATTCTTGTAAATAGTGGAATTCTAAGTAATATTTTAGGTCACACATTTATTCTGCTAGTTACGAGGTACGACAAATTCAGTTTATTTATCTGGCAACCCCTTTACTTCACATATACAGTCGTTGCAAACACCGCCCGTGTTCGTAGGAGATAAGGAACGACATTTAACGGCTGGGATTGCACCTTGATTTAGAAGAGGGTCCTTCCCATTAGTCCAAATGGAACCTGAGGGAGCCCTCCACCCCTTCACTTCCCTTCACTTCACTTCCCTTCACTTCACTTCACTTCACTTCACTTCACTTACCCAAGACCACTCTACCCTTTGCCTCCTTTCCCGAAAACCCTTCCGTGCCAACATAGAGAGAGAGAGAGAGAGAGAGAGAGAGAGGATAGAGAGAGAGAGGACTGCGAGTTGCTATGCTGAATTGTTTCCGTAGAAGTTCAAGCGAAGATGCAATGCATTTTAATACATTTTTATATATTTTTTAAATATATTTTTTCTTTTTTAAGAAGATGAGTCTTTTTTTAATGTAATTCCCTTTACTTCCTCTTACTTCTTCCTAATAAACACCATTATATTCTTTGAAAGCTTGAATTTCAAGACAATGGCCCCTTTGATGGGATTGTTCCGTATGAATAGGTTTCATCTTCTCAATAATAATAATAATAATGAAAATAATAACTGAAGTCTAGCAATATAAGTACGAAGTGTTAATATATATAAATGTTACGTAACAATTTAAGAGAAAGATATTTTGGAAATAGTTCCCTTCTTTATCTTCTAATGTCTTTTTCCTCTCCTTTCTGAATCCACAACTAACGCCCTATTTGTACCCGAGATAATGGCATCGCTATCCCAGACCGTTGGTTTAACTTACAGAAATGCATTTAGCTAAAAGGCTAAAGTAAGCAATAGATATATGTTAAAATCACCGCACAATATAATACAAAAAAAACATATAACAAATATCATAAAAATGAAACAATGCCATTAGTAATGAAAGGAAATTTATTAAACTTTGACCGTTCTATTGTAATGTATATAGTACTACTTGTAGCCATTTGTAAAGTGCCCAAAATAACACATTAATATATATATACACACACACACACACACACACACATATATATATATATATATATATATATATATATAGTATATATATATGTATATATATATATATATATATATATATATATTTTTAGTTTACACTTAGCTTTTAAATAAATGTTATTTTTTGTAAGTTCGCGTGTCTGAATTGATGGCCTTTTAAAATAGAAGCACCGAGATCTAGAATCTCGGTATATATATTATATAATATATATATATATATATATATATCATATAATTTATAGATATATTAATATATATTATTAAACATATATTATTTACATATATAATATATATATATATATATTCTATATATTATATAATAAATATATTAAATATATATATATATATACATGCATTTGTGTGTGTTTGTGTGAATGTCATCCCTTCCACAAGACTTGATCCCGGTGAGTCGCTACAAAGATACAAACACCTTCACAATCCTCCTCTGGAGAAGGAAATGCCTCCTTCCTTCCTTCCTTTCAATTACACAGTATACAAGAAGGGATAATTTCATGCCATGAAGACGAGGCTTGTATAACAGCCAGCCGCAGCCAAAGCATTTGCTAACTGTCTGCATCAGGCGAAGCGCTAATTGCCTCAGAGATGCAGTTTGGAAGCCTTGACGTGAATTGAAGTGCCAGAAGACAAAAGGAATTCCAGCTAGTTAAAACCTCTGGAACAATCTTGGTGTCGTGGAATTTTCCTCACGATCTTACCATTTACGGAGCGTACAAAATTCGATATATTTCAACAAGTTACGAACAATTATCAATCATAGGTTAAGGATCTAAGTGGTTATTTATATATTCAAGTAACGTAAACCAGATGTATATATATATATATATTAATATATATATATTAGTATATATATATTTATATATTTATATATAATATCTATATATATATAATATATATATATATATAATATATATATATATATATATATATATATAATACATAGTGTATAAAGATAGCAAAAGGGGAGGGGCAAAATCTTCTTTAAAACAGGAAAACCAGGCAGGTATAGATTCATATTCAACCACTGAGTATTTGACCGAAATATAATCATAGTCAATTATACTCCTTAGAAAAAAAAACGAAATGAAAAAAAATGTTGTCTCTTTAATTAAATTCTGAACACGAGGCAGGCCATAAGGGGTTAGGGTAAATGAATTGTCTCCAGTTCGGAACTACTGCAACTTCATTTGTTCCAGTCCCATGAGCAAGACTGGAAATAACTGCATTATTGCAACTGATGTAGTTTAACCTTACGCGCTGGATAAAGTTATAAACTTGTGTTCGCTGGTATGGTGGTTAGTGTCGTGGCATGCGGCTCAAATGTCACGGAGGTTCGTGACTCCCAAAGTGGGATGAAAAAATCACTGGCTTTGTATCATGTTCAGATACTGCGGCATTGTGGGGTCTGCGGTGGGAGTTTGAAACCAAAATTTTTTGGAAGCTTGGATTTCAAGTCAGTGGCCCCTTTGATGTGCTTGTTCTATTTGAACAGGTTTCGTCTACTGAAATAAATAAATAAATAATAATAAATAAATAAATAAATAATAAATAAATAATAATATATAATCAATAATAATAATAATAATAATAATAATAATAATAATAATAATAATAATAATAATAATAATAATAATAATAATAATAATTGAACCTGTGTTCGCTGTTAAGTTTTGCCGCTGAGGGAAAAGAGCGTGTGGTTACGCTCATTGTTCAAAGGGTAAATATGTTAGAAAGTATTGTTAAAATATCCTGAATATAATACATAATTACATACCTACAGTTTAGGCCACAGGCCAGGCTCTGGGGCCTAGGAGATCATTCAGCACTGAAAGGGAAATTAATAATAAAAGGTTTGAGAAGTGGAACAGGAGGAAAACCTCAACGCATTTGCACTATGAAGCAAATTTTAGGAGAGGATGGAAAGTAAGGCGGAAGAAGGAATATGACTGGAGGTACAGTCAAGGGAATGAAAGAGACTGCAGCTAGGGGTCTTAGGGACGCTGCGAAGATCCTTAAGTAATGCCAACAGTGCACCGCGTGAGGTGCACTGACAGCACTACCCTCCTACGGATATCCGGAATAGACTTGTTGAAATCTGTGTATGTAAATGAAATTTCCTCATGTAAATTCACGGAGTCATCTTACAACCCGAATAAGGAAATGGGTCAATCAAGATGAGCAAAAACAAGCCAACATTTCCTTCTCAGTTTAATGTACATTCTCCTCTCTGACCTCTTTTTCAAGGTATTCGCTTTCAGGTCAAGGTTAGATTAGGCTATTCGCTTGTCCATATACCATTATACCATTAGTTGGGCAAATATGTTTTACCCCTCCCCTTCTCCAATGGCTGTTATTTGAAACTGTAAACGGTCTTATCACCGAGAAATATTTGCGTCTTCTATGAGGAAATACGGAGAGAGAGAGAGAGAGAGAGAGAGAGGAGAGAGAGAGAGAGAGAGAGAGAGAGAGAGAGAGAGCACAAAAGCACTTATTCTTAAATTAAGGGCAAAAATCAAAATAGGGAAATACCGAAGACACTATTCACTAAATAGGGACACGTCCAGGTTCAGCGGCAAAATAAGTAAGAAAAACCAAGAAAGCATTACAGCTCTAGGCTTCAAGGAGGCTGTGGATGTATCCTAGAAATGAACTGAACAGCGTAATCCATAGTGCAATATGTTCCCTGGTTCTAGAACACTTACCTGAACAATTATTGCGCTGGTAAGAAGGACGTTTACAGTTTCAAATAACAGCCATTGGAGACGGGCAGGAGGGAAAACATAATTGCCCAAGTAATGGCTAAATGGTATATGGACAAGCCAATAGCCTTATCTAACCTTGACCTGAAAGAGAATACCTTGAAAGAGAGGTCAGAGAGGAAAATGTACATTAAACTGAGAAGGAAATGTTAGCTTGTTTTTGCTCATCTTGATTGACCAATATCCTTATTCAAGTTATAAGATGTCTCCGTAAATATACATCAGCAAATTTCAACAAGTCTATTCAGGATCCCCGTAGGAGGGTAGTGCCGTCAGTGCACCTCACGCGGTGCACTGTTGGCATAAAATGTTACAAATGATATTTGAATTATTCAAAACCTCCGCCACCGCATTTCGCTAAGCTTCGCAACTCGATTAATTGCAGCGATAATTTTTGGTCGGGGAATCCGAGAAAATGAAGTTGCACTGAATATCGCCGGTATTTTACAGGTTGATTTAACCATTTTACTCTTCCATACCGTATTTTATTCCGAATTTTACGGGGACACGAGTATTATTGATTTAGGATTATTTCAGCTTAGAATGGGCTTGCAGCTGTGCGGTTTACAAGAAATTTGAACAAATTTTTGGGCAGCTTTTCGGAGATTTCGAGGGAAAAATTGCATTGAATAATCGAAACAGACAGAAAAATGGGAAGTAACGTCGAGACTTATTAAAATTCCCAACAGAAACTATGAAAGAAATGTTGCACAAAGCAGAACCGAGCAACAATTGCAGCAATAGAAAGTCTGCATCGAGAATTGTAGCAGTCGAAGGAGTTTTATTTGCTGTAATTACTTATTAGAAGGACCCCCCCCCCAACCCCACCCCACCAGCCCTTCTGGTTCAGAAATGCACAGACGGGGAATTTTGATAATCAGACTCACAATCGGGGTACACGAAGTCGGGCGAGGAAAGGCGGGGAAACAAGTTACAACAAATTCGGAAATGATAAAAAAAATTCTCATTACGACGGGATAAGCACATCGTAGTCGACACGTATTTCAGTCAACTAGTATATTTATTTGTTTTCAACATACGCCTCCTCGACGCCCACTCCTCCCGCCCCCAACCCCACACAAGCACAAACACTCTCTCATTAAAGGCAATTGACGGGAACTGTCCAGCTTTATACTAATAACCTCCTGCACTATATCGACCTAGGTATAAACATTTTTAATGTCGACCTATTTCCATTTTCTTCTGAGGTGATCTCAAAAGTTATGAGTATCCAAAACTTAATTACAATTCAAACCAAAAACCACTGGAGTGAGAGAGAGAGAGAGAGAGAGAGAGAGAGAGAGAGAGAGAGAGAGAGAGAGATTCTCTTTTTAAATATGGCCACAACAAGCTTTCCCCTCTTTGAGGAGGCAGATGTTTGAATTATTCATCTTGAGAACAAAAGTAGTAAGAAATCTCGCGACTTCCTAATGACGCTACAGAAAACATCGGTCTAGAGTCTAGACCCTGAAGGTGTTCTTACATTGTGTTGTGATTTCTTTGAAGACTCTTTGTACCCTGGTCTTTACGTCTCGTCATTTTTTAGTCTTTCCCTACTCGTCCCTAGGGCATGGTAGCAGAATAAATGCAGAGCGCCTGTTCTCTCTCATGTCATAAGGGCGCCTTTTTGAAAGTGTAACTCAAAGCTTGATACACAAACATTTACGGGAAATGCTATATCAGCACAATGGTAATTTTAATAAGAATACAAACAAACTTCAGAAAATATAACCTAATCATATTTCACGTGACCAAGATATTCTTGGATAACAAGCACGAGAAGAGAGGCAGGAGATGAAAAAGAGGAGATTGGTGGAAGATAGAGCACAGGAAAGACATGAAGGCCATTTGCGTCTCACTGCTTCTTTGGGGGAAATGACAGTTTGATGATGAATTTACAAGTCATATTTATTATTATTATTATTATTATTATTATTATTATTATTATTATTATTATTATTATTATTATTCAGAAGATGAACCCTATTCGTGTGAAACAAGCCCACCACAGGGACCATTTACTTGAAATTCAAGCTTCCAAAGAAAGAAGAGATCTGGCTTATTAAAGAAGAAAAATAAATTAATAAATTAACAAATGGATAAAAACCCGACTCTTCGATTCAAACTCTTTACCAGAGCTGTCTTGGTGCAAAATCAGAAGAAAGTAGTTGGAACTGACTTCATGCAATCACGGTTCACGGGTTTCATTCAGAGTTAGAATTTTAACGAGAAAGCCATTGTTTGCATTCGCGAAGAGAGGAAGAGGCGGAGACCTTCTTCAATCTCTTACTCTGGAAGGAGGAGGAGGAGGAGGAAGAGGAGGAAAAGTTGACTTAACTGATTCCCCCTTTTTCTATGCTTTCGTTTCCCTAACAAAGAGATCTCTCCTATACTTCAGGAATTTAAATTTTCCCCCGAATGAAAACGAAGTACTTTTATGCCTTTAAGAAACGACATCTTACAGAAAACGTCCATTTGCATATATTTTCCCTCTCCGTAGAATAGAAGGTTCAAACTTCCCTCCATCTAGAAGTATTTCCTTTTACTATTTTGTAAAACAAATGTATTTTAGCTTACGCATTTGGCAAGAGAAATGTACTACATATTTTTATGAGCCTTCATAAAATGACGTTACTTTTCCCTTCCTATAAAAGAGGGTGAACAAGTGCATATAGAATAATCTCGATGTCAATGACAAAAGTAATGCATCAAACACTTGGTACTGCATTGAATGGGAACAAAATAAATATGAGAGAAGCTTTCTAATATATTCGATTCACTTGTAACAAATCCTTCGAAGGCAGGACCGCAGTTTAATTACCAAGTCCATTAATGATAATGTTGCATATTCACAAATCCTTGTAATCGTCCCAATAACAGTAAAATAAACCGACTTTTCTCAGTAACACTGTTTACCACAATTAGTAGAAATTGATTTATGGGAAATATTTTTTAATATGGTAATTAATTCTATGACGAGATGATGGTCGCATTTGATTCGGAAAATTCCTTTGAATATTTACCACAGTTCATAGCAATTGATTTCAGGCTGCTTTTCTCATTGGTTGCTATCGAAGGCAGCATTGTCCTTCAAATCATCAGCAATTTGGTATTTAAAAAAGGATATAGATAAATTTCACACCTGTCATATATCGCTCAGCAGAGACGATCGTGGAACCATTTTGAGGGTCATGTACCGAATAATGACTGACATAATGACCGTTGTATAATACGATCACATCGAAATACACAGTTTGGGCGTAGCCACGCTGGTGTGATAATGCTTACCATGGAACACAGGAGCGACATCATGACCATTTTATGAGATGCAAAGCTGCCGACTTATGCTGGATATTAGCATATCGAAGCTTATTCCTGTTATGTGATACGACGATTTGCATTTGTGGCTGGAAATCAGGGTATGAGCGGGAAGGTGTATGAGAGAGAGAGAGAGAGAGAGAGAGAGAGAGAGAGAGAGAGAGAGAGAGAGAGAGAGTTTGGGCATCAGATGAAATGTTAGAGAGGAACAGTTTCTGTGAGTGAAACTATCTCAAGAAAGTTCGGGATAACCTGTACTCTACTACTGTAGGTAATAAATCAATGTATTGAAGGGCAAGGTTTTGGAAACTTGCAAATTCAGTGTATCCTCCACGAACTGAAAATGATGAATTGAAGACGTCTTCCGAGTGCCAAAGAAAAAAAAATAGGAAGGGGAAAGAATTGTCATTCCTAGTATTATTTCTTTAAAATGTCAGCAGTCATACTTTTTTCGGTTATGTTCTATTCAAAGAATACAGATACCCCGTTATCAGATCAAAGACGTCTTACCAAACCTCGAACTCGTCGATTTTATTTCTTTTTATTCAAAGCTTTTCGGGTCTTTTCACCTTCTGTTCATTTATGTTTGGCGATCAAACTTGAAGCAAAGAGACGAAGAAAGAGGGACCGAGAGACTGACAGACAGAAAGTCAAACGAAAAGCATTCAAACTTTTCGTATAGAATTCCAGCTTTAATTTCATTAAGGAAACGGAGTAAATGTACGCGTTATTGAAATCTGGCTTTAATCTGGGGGGGGGGGGGGGGGGGGGGGGTGGGAGAGGAGAAGACTATTCAATATCTTCAAACACCGAACGATCCTCGACTCTCATTTTCACAGCAACAACTCAAAAGCGTTGGATAGCAACTTTCGGTACTATTTTATAAGAACCGTTCGCCGAAGATTATGATAAACACAAATGAACCATTCTATTTGCAGAAGCCAATACAGTAAAACGATACTCGTCAGTGAATGAAACGACGATGAACAAGATAAGTCAAAACGCGCTGCCCTCTCCTTCTCTAATTGGTTGTTATCCAAACCAAATCAGACCACAGGATGTCACATTTCCATTGGCAAAGTCAGTCTTTCTCAGATTGGGTGGTCACTGCCCGAGGGAAATGAACGTTTCCATTTGTCAATGAAGTTATATCAAAGATTATACGATTTGTCATGTGCCCCGAATCCATCAGAATGAATTAAGCAATTGACCTCTCTCGTACTTACGGTGTTGGGATATCAGCAGAGAGGAATCTATGAATCCGTCGCCTGAGGGACCTTCTGGCTTCCAGTTCTTATATTTATTTTCTTTCATTGTCGCTGTTTGCTATAAGCTCCTTTACTTTAAAGACCAATCGCAGTTACTGTAAGTTTCTAATCTTACCTTGAAGTAGTGTGCCAAGAACTTCGCTTTGTGTTTGTAAGATCTCCATACAGTCTATGTGGAAGATATAGCATTTCTTGTGGAGCATAAATTCTAGGGCTGAGAACTAAAAGGGCCAAGGTAAAAAAATGGCCGATTGTAGTTAAGACCGTCACTAAACTAGAAATTTATCTCTGTTTCAGTGTTATAATGGCCAATGTTATAAGTTAAGCAATCCACCCCCCCAAAAAAAAGCTTTCGTTTGCTGTTCTTACCTGAATTTTAATAAAGGAAGCAATATTTTAAATGCGTTTTTCTGAAAACATGGTTTTATGACATTGGCCCTTCTAGTTCTCAGCCCTAGAATTGGGAACTGTATATTACGTACATTGGATATTTCGTGTGATAATATTCCGGGCAGAAAAGATAAGGGTAAAAGGAATTTCAAATATTCCAGATTAATTTACAGAAAACGAACAGCTCTCAGAGGAATAACACATAAATGTGTTACTAAATCTTAAATGAAAATAAGGAACAACAGGTTTTTTCTGGTTATATATAACTATTTGGATTATTTAAAGAAATATAGCTAATACATAAATATCTTCTCCGTCACATAGTAAAGCATCATTTGCATGATAAATTACTAAACGTAAAAGGATGCATATACTTATATACCAAAACACTAGAGGTTAATATTATGTTCCAGCTATGTTTCATAATTCCAGTATAAATAATCCCCTTATTCCCAATTTACCTGAGCAAGTAGCCATTTATGGCCTTAAGGAGGCAAGAACGCCAGCCCAGGGAACACTGAAACTTTTTCAGTCATAATATCCCCGTCCGATCGAGGCACTCTTAACGAAGGCCTCCTGGAAACCTGACTTTCCAGAGCTTCTTTCACGAGCAATTCCTGATCATTTGCGCCGTATTCCTAAATTATGTTACTGATCGTATGATGTAACTTAGTGGGAAACACTTTTTCACGTGAAAGGGACGTTTAAGTAGCCACTTACTTGGCTAATTATGGGTTGTACAGTTTTGCATTGTTCCCAGGCGTTTTCTCATTTTCTCTCTTGAGGATCAGTCAGTTTTGAAGATGGGTGTTGCGATGAAAGATCTTTTATTGGTATTATTACGAGTGAATAATAATGATAATAATGGTGGGTAAACAAATGCACAATTATGTATATGTACATACATGTAAATATAAAGCTGTACATAGGGCTTCTGTAAACTTAAAAGCTCTCTGGACAGATTTATCTTTAAATATGCTATGTGGATTTGCTTCTCCATTTTAAGAATCGTGCTACTATGAGTAATTTTTAATAATAATAATAATAATAATAATAATAATAATAATAATAATAATAATAATAATAATAATAATAATAATAATGAGGGTCACTGCACAGTGTCTCGACAAAATTGATGATTCACTATTATTATTTTAATTTCCCGAACATTGGACAAGAAATATTTTAAATATACTGATTCTAAATACAAAGTACTTTGCAAACCATGGCACTTTATGGAAGAATAAAGGACAAGTGATGGAAGGTAACCTTACATCAAATGATACTGACATTAAAAATTGTTTTGGGTCGGAAGCAAATAACAATGAGTCAAAAAGATGGTTTTTATGTAGCGTCATTGATGTCGGGTACAAAATGCTTTGATACCAAACTAATTATTTCGCATTCATTGGATGTATATTACATACAATAATGGGAAGGAATGCATAATCCAAATTCGGATCTTCCCTAGAGAGTGGCCCCTATCTATGGGTTTTAACCCGATATGTATCCACCTTCGCAGCATGTTTACTATAAGCCCGTTGGGGATGACCGTGAAAACATAAACAAAAGACAGTAGATATCATAAAGATAACGACCCCCGAAAACCCTTAGTGGGTCACCATCTAGAAAAGATCCCCCAGTTCTTCTGTGGCTTCTGTGATTTAGTAGGTAGCGCATTTTCCCTTCACAATAATTTTGCTTTGAAAAGCCAAGATCGAGATGAGGACTTATTCCCAGCTTTCTACTTTGCCACTTGTATTTTTCCGTGTAAATTTCGAATACTCCTTGCTCCCAGTTTCAAGGTGAAACTAGAGATGACGGAAAAAAAGAGCATAACTGCAGGCATATGAATTACAATTTCTAGCTCTGTTTTTCTTTTTATGTACCTTATTCCAAATAAAAACATAAACAGGTAGTCAGGCATTTTTGAAACATGGGCCCCCAGGTGAAACACTTATGGATAAATAACGGACGGAATAATTCCTTCCTTTTTGATACGAAAATTGTTTGTTCATCAGACAAAAGAAAAAATATTCATACAATGAATTGTTTTCATATTTTACCAAAATACCAACTGGTGGAAATGTATATGTTCTGTAAGGGCTTTGATTGCTGTGTGTACAACCAACTAATCATTTATGCATTGAGTGACTGATAGGCGAGTTATTTTCAACATTATATACGCAGATTATTATTGAAATTAATGGTAAATATTTTGCTGGATGCTGATTACAGGATTTAGATGAAACGCATTTCAAATTACTTTGTGCTTGATTATGAAACGGTTTGGTCTTTTGTATTTAGAGGTATTTTGGTGTGTGTTTGGAAGTCATTTTAAAATGATCCTTCTTACCGTTTGACATTTTCCGTTAAAAGAGTAGTTTGATGTACATCATACATCTTTATTTTTCTGTAAAAGAAAACTATTGAGATGGATTTTAGTCTCTCTGTCCTCCCTCAGATCTTAAAATCTACTGAGGCTATTCGGCCTCAAATTGGTATGTTGATCATCCACACATCAAATTGCAGCCCTATAGCGTCAGTAGTTTTTATTCTAATTAAGATTAAAGTTGGCCATGATCGTGCGTCTGGCACCGCTAAAGGTACCAACAATACAAGTCACAACCGGGCCGTGGTAGTGAGTTTCATATAGCATTACACGCTGTACAGAAAACTCGATTGCACTGAGGTAACTTTGGCGCAATTTTACTTGTTTTTATTTTAGGTTGCCATGAGAAATTATTGAAAGAACTTTCCTTTGGCCAAAACATTCCTTCACAATTTGATGCCTGGGACAAGAAAACAACAACCACGACAGGCTTCTATAATCTGAGATGCTTTTCATTCTTCCATTTAATTCCGTCTGAGAGCAAATGCTGAATGTTTCTGTGTCAGCCATTGCCTGGAAAATAGGTTTTAATATTAGGACACACACACACACACACACACACACACACACACATATATATTATATATACTATATATATATCTATATATATATATATATATATATATATATTATTGACATACTGGATTTCCATTTCCGTCGGGTTCAAGTGTGTTTATTTTTATACAGTTTTCTTAGTTTATTAACTTCTGAATTTGCTCCTACAGCCTTTTGTTTTTCCTCATTATCAACAGCGCGAATTTTCACAAAGTATCACAACTCTTTGCCATTTCTTTTTGTCCATCATCTATGCTAACAACAATACCAGGCTGCTCTCCATTTGTACCTCAGTTGCATTCCTGATTTCAAGGTAATGAAAAGCACAGTATGCAAGCATCAAAATATTCAAAACAAGATTATGATCCACTCCACAAGGATATAGGCAGATCATAGAACGCTAGAGTTACTTAACAAAGGAAGAGAAATGATACGACGAGTCAGAAAATGAGGAATGTGAGAGAAAATCTCGAAATGAGGAAGGAGAATCCAGGACTTCATTCCAGGCATGCGTGAGATAAGATGGAATGCAGGCAAAGATGACTGGGCGCTTATTGAGATTCCTCTGCACTGCCTAATCAAGGAGAACATTTGAACTTGTTGAATAAAAGATTTCCCGTACCAGTTTCAGAGTAGACAGACGGCGAGAAAGAAACGGGGCAGGATTTAGGTTAAATGAAATAGGAGGAGAAGAGACGAGAAGGATCATTTACATAAAAGACAAGAGTCCATAATATTGTGTTTTCTAAAGTGACAGAGACATCTGGTTAAAAGGAAATTTGTCTGGTAGGAAGGGGGAAGTAAAAAATTTAAAAAGCTAATTATAGGACGATAAAATAACTTGATTATATATTTCTTTCCAGTAGTTTCCTTTCAGCCAGCCTTCCATAAATTTTCTTATTCCAGTAGTAGTGGAAGATAAAACTGATTTTAATATTCTTAATGAAAGAAAAATAAAAAAACAGGCTGTAATCAACAGCAACAGTGTGATAAATATAATTTTACTCAACAAGGCTTTTAAAAGAAATTTTCATTTTATTGACAGAGAATTCCCAAGCCCCGCCGAGTTAATAATTGGTTAATATTTGTTCGAAAGGAGAGCGTTGCTCTTTTTCCAAGATTCAGTATTTTTTCCTTCGAAGAATTTCATGGGAGTTTCCATAGACGAAAACACGCAGGAGGATCTAGTTTTTGTTGTGAATTGTGATAGCTTTTAACCACGAGTCATTTTTATGTTCAATTTTGTTATTGCTTGAGCCTGCTTTTTCTTTTTGATCCGTGTGAAGTATGTTTACTTAGACTCATTAAAACATGAAAAGATGTGATTGAGATCAATTATATGAACATGGATAATGCTGGCGATAATTTAAGTCTCACAGATGCTCGCACTTTACAGATGCAGTGTATAGTGAACTCGATATGAACGATTTGGGGATACTATTTATAAATATAAAGGCTCTCGCGTGCATAGGTGACAAAATAATAATTAGCTAAGTGTTACAAAAGTACTTAGTAGCTATCAAGATGAACTTGGATGGACATCCATTCTAACTTACAGGACTTTCATTCAACAAGCAATATGTACAGCATTACCCATAGATCTTCCTTCTGGCTTTGGCGTTTTCTCTTGTGGGGTTTACACGTCGAATTCCTTGTTCAGTTGAAAGAGGTGGCTCGGGTATTTTGTAAAAATGGTGTGGAATAATCGATGTTTAACCTACACAATGATGGAGAAATTAATGCAAACGAATAAAAATTGGTTCAATCAAAAGAAAGTTCGTGAAAAAAAATGTAGTTCATGTGAAACTGAATATGACGCAAATGATACAGAATATGAGAGAGAGAGAGAGAGAGAGAGAGAGAGAGAGAGAGAGAGAGAGAGAGAGAGAGAGCTAAAAACCTGTCAGATAGGCAATTATCTTTTTCTCCGTCGCAGAAAGATATTTAAATTTAACTGATATCCACGGAAGCGAAACAATTTTACGTCTTCAATTTCCGATATATATTTTTTTTATTTGAGAAACAAAGTAATAAACAACATGAATTTTCTTTCCTGTTATGAATTTTAACCAGTTTTCATGAAAAAACTAAAAGTATCAGTGAAAAACGTGTTTCCAGAATCTAGTGTCATTATATCAGAAATAATCTTTTTTCATTATGGTATGGCATTCATGTTGACCAATAATGACTTTGGAAAAAAAAATAAGTGAAAGATTTATTCTATAAAACAGAAGAGAAGAAAGTAATGAAGTATTCCAGGAAAAACTTATGTCAAAAGAGAGAGAGAGAGAGAGAGAGAGAGAGAGAGAGAGAGAGAGGTTGGGGTGACCCTTGGAAATCGGCAACAGAATGTGAGGTCTTCATTGGTTTTCCAACCCTTATAACATAATATGTAATGAAAAATAAACTGCATTTTCATTATGGAATTGTTTCATCAGTTCTTAAAAAAGATAACGTCTTACTAATGAAGTTTGGTTTAAAATAACGAACCCTTCGGAGGTGAACAACATTGACAGCCACCAAATCTCAGACTTTTCCTCTATATATAGGATCTAATTAATGAATTTTCTTTTTTTTTCTGTTAGGATTAACGAGCGTATTTGTCAGAAACATCGATGTTTACTAATCCTTTTTTTATCTAACCTCCCTTGAAAGTCTGTAGCGATAAAATGGCTTTACTTTTTAAATCGACATTGTTATATTGCTCAGTCATCATTAAAGGTCTCTGCTGCCGCTGTCTTTTCACTGTTGAAGTGTTTTATAGCTGAATTTTTTGCACAGGAAGAGAGAGAGAGGAGAGAGAGAGAGGCGAGAGAGCGAGAGACGAGAGAGAGAGAGAGAGAGAGAGCGCTTTGCACGTATGAGGAGTAATTCATCACAGACAATTCAACAAGGATATTGAGATAGGAAGAAAAACGCACAAATGATTCGTGACCAAACAAGTGAACAGCAAAAGAGAGAGCAAGAAGAGAAGTACTAATGATAAAGTTCTCCATAGCTGTTCTCTGTGCAATATCAGAACAGGGTATAGAAGCTTAGAGATAATATCTTGCTGAATACCCTCAAAGCATTTCCATCCCGTCACGAAAAAAAGCGAATATCTCTTGTTGAAAAGAAAAAGAAGAACTGGGCTAATGAAGGTGGAGATTGGATACTTCTTCGATATGATCCGAGAATTGAAGTTCTTTAAAATTTTTCCCTTCATCTCATGTTTCTTTTTAATTGTTTATGGCTATTTTTATTTATTTTCTTTGCGTATAAAATCATATTCTCACACTTCGTTCCTTTTCAAAATCCTTCCTGTGTATCTCAAGATATTATTCTCATTTCAAGTTAAGTTTCTTTTTATTTTTACGAAGGAATCGCTCTGATATTAGAAGTGATGTCCTTACAATTAAAAGCATCTTGTCATTTTTTTGTATGTATTATTGGTAACCATATTTCTTGAAGATTGTTTAAGATCTGTCTTACACATTTCTTCGTAAATTCCTTCTTTTTATCACTTGAATTTCTTGATAGACATATTCACATATAGTAATAAAAAGAAATTTTTCATGTTGCCATTTTGTACATATAATCATGTCTTCAAGTAACACAACACACACACACACACACACACACACACACACACACAGACACACACACACACACACACACATAT
>NC_087207.1:96746262-96748698 GCF_015104395.2 Macrobrachium nipponense | reverse complement strand
AGTATTGCAGAATCTACATGTTAATACTTAAAAGCTGGAGTGCTAATGAGGAAATCTAGAGCAAGTACCGCAGGGGCAACTGCCTCTTGGGAAGTTAAACATCAGTTGGTGGTTCCAGAATCTCTGAAAAATGATGTGATGAAGGTGGCCCCATGAAGTCTCTAATACTCATCTTGGGATTAAGAAGACAGCATACAGTATATTGCAATATTTTTATTGGCCTGACCTTTTGTGTGATATGAAGGTATTCTGCAATTGTTGCATAACCTTTCAAAAAGTAGGTAAGCCCAACCAAGCACCTAAACCAGTGCCTTTGGTCCCTCAAGTAGTTTGTAATGTTTCTTTTGAAAAGTTATTATTGACTGCGTTAGACCTCTACCAAAAACAAAAAGACAGCATTCAATACATGTTGACTATTAATGTGTTCTAGTTTATTGATATCCAGATGCTATTCCTTTACGGAATATAACAACTAAGAATCTTATTCCACACCTTGTAAAGTTTTTCACTCAATATGGTGGCATACCTCCAAAGTGGTTCAAACCGACCGTGGTACCAATTTTACATCTAAGCTTTTTCAAGGATGTTATGGTTGGCTATGAGTGTTCACCATTCTATATCTCACAGCTTATCATCCGCAAAGCCAAGGGGCGCTCGAGCGATTTCACCAGATGCTTAAGGAGGCTCTGACAAAGTACAGAAAGCCATGAACATCAGAAGGAGTGGGATGAGGGACTACCATTTGTGTTGTTCGCCATAAGAAATACTCAGCAAGAAAGTTTGGTATATTTGCCTTCTGAACTACTTTATGGTAGGAGTGTTAGAGGACCCTTAAAGGTTTTATATGATGTCTGGCTTGAAAACCAAGAATCAGGTAAAGACTTACACCAATATGCTGTTACTCTTAAAAAACAATTAGATGAGGCTCGAGTATTTGCACATCAGAATCTGTTTAAAAGCACAAAAAAGTATGAAGAAAAGGTTTGATGTTAAAACTGTAACAAGAGAATTTAAACAGAGGGGATCAAATTTTAATGCTTAATCCCACAAAGAAGTCTTTGGAATATCGTTTTGATGGAACCCTATACTGTAGTAGAGAGACGCTGCAATAATGTATGCTTGAACTACTAGTAAAAGGAAAGATAGACATCTTGTTCATGTGAATAGACTAAAGCCTTTTGTGTCGGAGAGTACTATAGTAAAGCCAACAGTGCTTGCAGCTGTAAACGTTATAAATGATTCAGTTATTGTTCCAGAGAATGATTTTAAAATTGGTAATGATTCTTACTTCTCCAATTCTGAAGTTTTAATGAATATCTCTGCAAAGTTAATGCATTTAGATTCTCATCAGGCTATGGATGTGGAACGTTTGCTGAAGTCTTTCAGAGATCTGTGTGGAGATGTACCACCCAAACAAATCTTTTGAATATACAATCATTTTGAAAGAATGAACAACGCCATGCAAGCAAGCACCCTATAGAGTATCCCCATACAAGAGGGCCAAATTGAGAAAAGAAACTCAGTTTCTACTGGATAACGACTTGGCCGAACGCTGTGACAGTCCTTGGTCTTCACCGTGCTTATTGGTAGGAAAACCCGATGGATCATTTTGACTCTGCACCGATTAGACAGGTTAATAAACTGACGAGTCACAAATGCATACCCACTGCCTAGAGTGAATGATTTGATTGATCAACTAAATTCTTCTAAAGTTGTTACACGTATAGACCTTCTAAAAGGATACTACCAAATTCCTTTATCACCATCTTCAAAACCCATTACTGCATTTGTTACACCCGATGGATTGTTCCAGTATAAAGGTTTTACCTTTTGGCTTAAAAAATGCAGGGCCAGTATTCCAGAGGGCAATGAATGATTTTCTAGACGGACTTCCAGGAGTTGCAGTTTACTTAGATGATATTATTATTTTTACAGAGTCATGGTCGAACCACATGAAGTGCTTGAAAGAAGTATTGCTGCGATTGAGGAAAGCTCGATTATCAATGAACCTGAAGAAAAGTGACTTTGGACATGCCAAAATACAGTACCTTGGATACGTGGTGGGAAGCAATGAAGTGGCACCAGTAGATGCCAAGGTGAAGGATACCATTGCCATACAGCCAGCCTCCCACCTCTAGAAGAGAAGTTCAACGGTTCCTTGGAATGGTTGGATACTATTGCCGTTTTTGTGAAAATTTTTCAGATGTAGTCGCTCCACTCACTTCTCTTACAAGCAGTAAAAAAGAAATTTCATTGGACTGATGATTGCAAGACTGCCTTTGACACTCAAAACGCATCCTGGCGTCTTGTCCATTTTGTTTTGCAGGCACCAAATTTTAACACACCCTTTTCAATTGAGGTTGATGCCAGCGACTTGGGAACGGGAGCTGTACTGCTACAGGAAGGACAGATGGAATCTTGCATCCAGTAATGTAT
>NC_087207.1:96738762-96741262 GCF_015104395.2 Macrobrachium nipponense | reverse complement strand
TCTGAGGTTAGCGTGGAATGGAAGGTCATTGTCATAAAATTTGCGACTGCAGAAGGGAGCGCTCTCCTTATCAGTAACGGGCTTTCAAGCCAGTAAAGTTAGTTGTCTTTCGAGAGAGAATATTAGATTTTTCTTTGTGGGAAAAGGATTGGGGGGGGGTGGGGGGGTGGGGGGAGAGCTTAGGGGATGGATGATGGCTAGGATTGAATACTGAAGGAAGATAGAAGAATTCTCTCTCTCTCTCGTCTCTCTCTCTCTCTCTCTGTGTGTGTGTGTATGTGTGTGTGGTAGTGCTAGAGTTGCTAAAATTAGAGGGTTTTTCCGTCTTTGTCTTACCAAAGTAAACCGTTTGGTAATTTTACAGTGAATAAGGAGGAGAAGCAATGGATATCTCGCTCATCCAGCCAGTTACATAATTCAAGGCGTAGTTTTATAATTATTATGTTAATCTTATTATTATTATTATTATTATTATTATTATTATTATTATTATTATTATTATTAAACCTGTTCATATGGAACAAGTTTACAAGGGAACAATGACGTGAAGAGGAATAAACAGAAATATTTTGAGTCTATATAATTAAACGAAATGATTGATTGATAAATATCTCCTATATCATGGCATTTAATGACACCCCTTCGCATCATTTGACATAATATTCAGATCACCAAAGTAATTATTAACACATTTCCGTGAAAGAGGATACTTGATGACATTTTACGCATGTAAATCGATATTTTCCTCTTCATTAACAGGAAAGTCTAAAGACTCCACGTTGTAGAGCAGTGGGTGTTCGCTGGCGAGTTGTTTGAATGGCATTCCATAATGAACAGAGTGAAAAATGATGTCAGTTCGCGCTCATTCTTCATCCAAGGAAAAAATGAAAGCGAACGAGAAAGCCTCACGAAATATTGCGGAATTTTTTTCCCCCTTCGCTCAGTTATTTATTATGTAACCGTCTGTATTACCTTCGTCGCAGCGGAGGCAAATAAAACTTAGCCAGCATTTGTTTAATTCTGTTTATAGAAGTCGAGCTTGAATGATACTAATGGCCCAGTGAAACGGGTCCGAATTTGAAAGATATATGTGAATGAGCTAAAGTAAATTCTCTCAACCTCCTTATCGGTCGACGCGAATGACCTTCGACCGAGATTAAAGGTCATTCGTTATCTTGGAGCGACAACATTACCTGATGAATATCGAATATCATCAGTTTGAATCCCAGCTTCATTTTCTATCGGGAGCTGGCCTTTCAAAACATATTTCTCGTATGTTATTTTTTTTTTTTTCTCTGTCAAAGAAAACTTTTGTGATGGCTATTTGTCTGTCCGTCCGTCGGCACTTTTTTGTCAGCACTCAGATCTTAAAAGCTACTGAGCCTAGAGGGCTGCAAATTGGTATGTTGATCATCCGCCCTCCAATCATCAATCGTCCCAAAGTGCAGCTATCTAGCCTCAGGTAGGTTTTATTTCATTTGAGCTTAAAGTTAGCCATAATCGTACGTCTGGTAGCATTGTAGTTCCATAAACACAGGCCAACACCGGGTGGCGGCTGACAGTTTCATTGGACGTGGCTGTAAGCTTCATACAGCATTATACGCTACACAGAAAACTCGATGGCGCCGAAGAAACGTCGGCGCATTTTTTTTACTTGTTTACACATTCATTTTTCTTCGCAACTAATCTGGGCACTGCTCAGCAGATAGTACACTCATTGCCGTAGATGTTGAGAGATTCCTTTAAACAAAAGAAAACAAACTTTTTGTGAGGATATGAAAGTCGGTCAAGGCCTGTATAAATTTGATCCATTAATTTGTGCTTTCTCTCTCTCTCTCTCTCTCTCTCTTTTATGAACGCCATAATATTTTTTGGAAGCTTAATAATAATAATAATAATAATAATAATAATAATAATAATAATAATTATAATCATACTATAATGGGCGTAATGTCTGTCTGTCTGTTTTGTCATTCAATCACGGCCAAACGGCTGGTCAGATGGGCATGAAACTTGGCAGGGTTATGGTGGGGACCCCTAAGATGGTTTGTAATGAGGTTTCATCCAACCTAACCCCCTCCTTTGTAGGGGAGTGGGGGTGAGAAGGGATTCCCTGAAACGGAGCTGTTCTGGTCGTGAAACGAGGCTGGTCATTCCGTAGACTTAGTTACTTTACAAATTTTCATACATAATTTCTGTACAACTTCCCCGGAGAAAGTCGCGAATATTTCAGCTCGGACACAATAGAAGATGAAAATTATCATCAATATCCACAAGATTCTTCGAATAACTTAAATCCATCGGGACTGCCAGTGCACAAAATAACGTTGAAGAAGTACTGCCCAGTAATGTTGCTTCGGAATTTCGATCCTACCAATGGACATTGCAACGGAACGAGGTACACCGTTATGAAGCTAAACTCCCATGTCATCGAAGCAGTGATAGCAACGGGCCCTCACACCGGCAAAAACATCTATTCATCCCCCAGATTCCTCTGATG
>NC_087207.1:96723762-96733762 GCF_015104395.2 Macrobrachium nipponense | reverse complement strand
TTTTTAGATTACAGCACAATTGCCTTATAGCAAAAAAAATTATGTTCCTTCTTCTTAGGCCGGGTACTCACGATCAGAGAGAGAGAGAGAGAGAGAGAGAGAGAGATCTAGCAACAAACCTTTTGGTACTATTTCACGCCAAGATGTGTTTTTTTCTAAGTTGTTGCAACAATTAACATTTATTCTCAGTATAATGTCACCTCTCTCTCTCTCTCTCTCTCTCTCTCTCTCTCTCTCTCTCTCTCAGTGAGAAGTCGAACGCCAACTGAAAAAGTTTGACAATGCAAGGGTAAACTTTTCGCATGTAAGTGTGGTCTAATTGTAAAACTTTTTCTCAACCGCGTTTAGAGGAAACAGTCGTATCTCTCGATATGCCCGAACTTTTGACATTTTGTGCTTTTCTTCTGGAGTTTTCGTTGCCCTTTGGTTACTGTACAGGTTAATGAACACTAGCTTGATGAAAAAACTATTGCAAGTTCTATTTCTTCCTAAAAATGTTTCGAATTACTTTCATTGTAGAACCCACTCAAAGATTGGCGTTTAATCACGAAATTGGTCCCATTCAGAAGTTCCCGAGACAAGGAAAAACATGTCCAAGTAATTGAATGTAATACACCAACGCAGTGACAGCTTATTACGATAGAGTTCTTGACGAGGCATATTAGTGTATACTAAACAATAAATCATTTCCTGCGTTTTTTTGCGGAAATGGCAGCAATAAAAAATGAGGATAATGGTAGCATTCAACGATTTTGACAACACCCTCCCCCCCCCCTACTTACGACTTATGACAATAAGCTTATGACTAGAAAGCGCCATTATTATGGAGCTCTTTTTTTCTTTTTTTTCAGATGACAGTCGCCCAAACCAATAGGCAGCCTCCAATATCATCTGGTAAATCCTCATCTTGAGTGTTTATGAAAATCGGGGGGGTGGTACATAAGATCTTAATGGGTAAGAGTTCTTAGAATTCCTTGAATATTTTTTGAAACTTGTGATATTGAAATAAAATAAAATCTATTGGGAATTGTTTCTCGAATGGAATTTCCCCCAAAGGATGAATTTCAGAGCTGGGCGAGCGGGGTGCGGGTGGGGGTGGGGGGAGGAATCGTGACAACAGTTGGCAGGCTGAAACTGACTCTACGACCACACACAAAACCCAGTGTGCAACGGTGCCGCACTACTGAGAGGCCACGCTGTGCTTTCTCTCCGCTAGCTTGTGTGTGTGTGTGTTAGTATTTTGTCGCTTAATATTTGGAATGCACCTTTTGAGGCAGGCCAAGAATGGTTGAGAACCACTGGTCTAGAGTAACATATCTGATGTGTGGAACAAGACAATTCCGACGAATACAAAAAGAGCTGAAAAGGTAAATAAATCCACTACATACATCACGCTGCAGATTTCCCCAATACTGACAACGGAAGTAATACTATTTGCATTCGATGACCGATGTTTCCAACTTGCACTGTTTTTATGAGAATCAAAGAATTTTCGTCCTTTACCCCATTATCCAGGTTACTCGAAACAGATTCTTTTGCCTCACTAAATGTTATGATGTTTTGGTTTTCCTTCTTCATGCATCCATATGAACATATTTTGCTCCATCTTACCTTTGATTGAAACACTAAAAAAAAAAAAATTTTTCTAAACCTCCCAACGTGTTTTAGTTGATTCTCTTCACTACCCCTTTCAAAAATGTATAATAGGAAAGCATTAACACCAACAAAATATGACTTATTTTCATATCCATGCCCACAAGATACTTGTAAATTTAATACAAATTATATTATTAAATTTTTTATAATGATGACGGATATAGTAGTAAGTGAACTTGTGCTCCATTCTGAAATTGATAATCATGAACACGATACCGATTAATAATGATAATCTTGTCTACAAACTTAGAACACCATGCTTCACCTCATTATCAACTATCTTGATGCCAGATGTGTATATCCTTAGTCCTGGGGACAGAATTCCAATGGAGATCAGAGAGGATGTGGATTCAGAATCATCATTTTAAACTAAATAACATGATGTCCTTCAGGCCGAACTTTCTCTCTCGGCTGGAAAGCGACCTGCCTGGAATTCCCAGTGTCAGACCAATTCAAAGCTAGATCCTCTCTTCTTTCACTTAACCGCGACGCCTTTATGCAATGAATATACAACAGGTGCTGGAGTTAGGTGCAGCGTTTATTCAAAAAGAGCGTTTATTCAATAGAGATGTCCCTCTCGTATGGTTAGTCTTGAGGAGAACTGTGTCCTTGGGTTTTCAGGTAAAATAATGCTTTGTTCTCATAGGATTAATGGTCAGCCATCTGGAATTTTATAGGTTATTGGTTAACATAACATGTACCACATTTACTTTTTGACTTTACAGTATAGTTTCAGAGTGAACTGTTTTTGTGAGATGTGCTTGTCCTATTCCGGTTTCATTAAAATACTGTCAATGGTAATCAGTCGCGGAAAAGGTATGTTTACCTGCTACCAACACAACCCATTTGTGGCCTTCAGAATGTTCTTGCCCTCTTAGGCCTTGCTTTGTAAACTTATAGTGATGGATGGTTTATTTAGGCTTTAAAGGAGAAGGGGGCCTGGGATGGACCCCTGGAAATGTGAGCATACCAGTCGTTAATGTTTGGCTATCATATTGGGCGAGTACCGTAGTTTCTATTGTTCAATAACCAGGTAAATTTGAAGTAGGTATTGATGATCATAGTAATAGCAATTAACTACAGGGAAAGATGACATTTTTTTCTAAATGAAAATATGCAGGTATTGACTTATGAAGGTAGTCTGGGTGTAATTCTTTTGTGTGAACAGATTTTTTGATAAGTAACATAAATTCGCATGTTGATTTTGAATAAATATCTTACAAGTTTCGAGACGAATTTTCTGTCGGTTTCCTGTTTCAAATGCTCCAAAGGATCAACGTAAAGAGTGAGTAGATCTATTTTCAGTGCATGAAGTCCTTTTCATATTTCCACGGTCATGGTGGAAGAGTTTGGGATAACTCTGCGTATTCAAGAATTTTTAATATTGTCAAATGTATCCTGATGCAATATTAACAATATATGTTTCACTTAATTTTATCCGATAAACTCCTCTATAACTCAAGGATTTTCATACGACTTATATGAGAATGCTAATCCACAAGTTCAAAGAACAAAAACCACTGATATGAACCCTTGAGAAAACGAATTTAGACCACGGTCCGGTAGGGTAGCTTGGCACCAGTTGCTTGCACTGTCGGGGCATGGTAGGAGGAGGGATGGGCTGAGGGAGGCTGGATAGTGAGGTAATTTGTGTTTTTTTTTTTACAGAAACAAAAAAGACTATATTCCGAGCGGCTTTCATGATTCTAACTCAGGCAACGATCTGTACATCGAAATCTTCAAATTAAATAACTTGTACGAATTAAGTTATATCATCTAATTAATCACGTATATACAAGGAAACCATCAAATGAAATCAGTTAGACGAATCAAATTAAAACGCCTAGTCGAATCAAATTAAGTCACGTATATATGGAAATCATCTAATTAAATCGCTTAAACGAATCAAATTGAATCACATACGAATCAAATTAAATCAATTAGACGAATCAAATTAAATCCCGTATATATGGAAATAATCACGTTAAATAACCTAGACGAATCAAATTAAATCACGTATTTATGGAAATAATCAAATTAGATAACTTAGACGAATCAAATTAAATCACGTATATATGGAGATAGTCAAATCAAATAACTTAGACCAATCAAATTAAATAAATTTGGAAATCTTCAAAGCAAATCACTTAGACGAATCAAATTGAATCTCAAATACATGGAAATCATCAAATTGAATCAAATATACGAAAAGATGTATTCATGTACAGTTTGAATGCGGGATTGTCCGTCTACCAGTGGTTCCTGCGTAGACTTGAAGATATTTTCTTACGAAGCGTCTTCATCCAGTCACACCCTTGCAAATAAGCAAACATTCCCTGCTCTGTTAGTTTCCAAGATATGTTTGCATTCATTTCTGGGTGTGAATTATTTCTATGTATAGTAGATAATGCACTATGGAAAGAAGGAAATACGGGGAAATAGGGCAGTGCCAATGGCCCTAGATACTCGATGATTAAGTAAAACTTTTTGTTTCAGTCTTTTCTTGAATCATAAGTAGACTGCTTTCCATAGTATTTACATATCCTTTGTTCGTTTATTAGGATTTAGAGAAAACTTTCCTAGAGAGAGAGAGAGAGAGAGAGAAGAGAGAGAGTTTTGAGGTTTCTTTTGCTTGAATCATAAGTACGACTGTTTTTTATATCCATGTCAAAAAATTTACATATCCTTTTGTTGTTCGTTTGTTAGGAAAGAGCAGAGAGAGAGAGAGAGAGAGAGAGAGAGAGAGAGAGAGAGAGAGAGAGAGAGAGAGAGAGAGAGAGAGAGTCGAGGTTTCATCTTGAATCATAAGTACGACGCGCTTTATATATGTCAAAATTAACATATCCTTTTGTTCGTATCTTAGAAAGGAGCCTTGAGAGAGAGAGAGGAGAGAGAGAGAGAGAGAGAGAGAGAGAGAGAGAGAGAGAAACTTGGCATGACCACCATTACCCAGAAATTTCCTCTTCTCACGAGAGAATACCGTAATTCTTCGAACACGCGAGGGGGAAGACGGATGTCGGAGATAAGAAAAGAAGGCAGAAAGGCTTTAGAAATGCTTCAGGTGCACAGACGACATCAGGTTACCGAAAAGGATAATATTCAAAGACCAGAGAATGAGAGTTGTGCACCAGAATACAGATATACACTCAGCCATATTCTCACGCGAAGTGGAACGAGTTCGAACGTCTTTTCTGCAGTTCAGAAGGAAAATTTGCCTATTAAATATAATAGTCAAGAGTAAGTGGCAAGGATTGTGCCTATAAAACAGAACAAATTATTATCTGAAAGGTAAACCAGGTATTTCAAACTCTTTTTAATAAGGCATTACACAAAATCATAACAAACAGATAGAGGAGAGGCATCGGCAGAATAACGAAGGACTTGCGTTTCATTTATGACGAGTAAGATGACGTCATGCTATTGTAGATCCACATCAACCGTGCATTTGATGTCTAGACCAGTCCCTTCTGCGCTCCTGATTGGCTGTTGATAAGCCAATCACAGGGCTGGAAACTTTCAGCCTTTCTCGAGAGTTCACATAGGCAGGATGCATGTTCCACCTCTACTGAGGGATACTTTTGAAAGACGTATCCCTCAGGAGAGGTGGAAAAAGTATATCTTATTTTTACCAGACCACTGAGCTGATTAACAGCTCTCCTAGGGCTGGCCCGAGGGATTAGATAATTTTACGTAGCTAGGAACCAATTGGATACCTAGCAACGGGACCTACAGCTTATTGTGGGATCCGAACCACATTATATCGAGAAATGAATTTCTATCACCAGAAATAAATTCCTATGATTCCGCGTGGGCCGAGCCGAGAATCGAACTTCGGACCATCGGATTGGTAGCCGAGCGCGAAATCCACTCGTCCAACGAGGACCTAGGAGAAGTTAAACATAGATCCTACCCATGTGAACTCTCTCGAGAGACTGAGAGTTTCCAGCCCTATGATTGGCTTATCAACAGCCAGTCAGGAACGTCGTAAGGGACTGTCTTAGACATCAAATGCACGGTTGGTGTGAATCTACTATAGCTCTGGTGACCTGCTCCTTCCCTACCCCAGATGTTACCTGGAGGAATGAAAGAAGAAGAACCGAGAATGAAACTCAGTAGCGTGAATTTTCGAGTGATCCAGTGACCAATAAAAAGAAGTAAAAAATGCGCTGAACTCTCTTCGGCGTAATCGAGTTTCCCTCATAGCATATAATCAAGAACACCGAAAATAGATCTATCTTTTGGTGGCTTCGGTATAATGCTGTATGAGCCGCGGCCCGTCAAACTTTAACCACGCCCCGTGGTGGTCTATCCTATGCAGTTGCCAGACGCACGATTATGGCTAACTTTAACCATAAATAAAATAGAAGCTAATGAGGCTAAAGGATTGCTATTTGTTCTGTTTGATGATTGGAAGGTGGATGATCAACATACCAATTTGCAGCCCTCTAGCCTCAGTGGTTCTTAAGATCTGAGGGCGGACAGAAACTGTGGGGACCAGTAGACAAAGCCATCTCAATAGTTTTCTTTTACAGAAAACGAAAAAGTGATGTAGCTCCATGAAAATTCTCTTGCCAAAGTAAAGTAGACCTTGAAAGTCTTAACGAGATAGGCAGCCACTCCTACTGGAAGCCAATTTCCTTGATTATGTTCTCCGGAATTTCTTTCTTCTCTTCTTTCCTGAAGCATTTTGAAAATTGCAAAGATCATTGCCCATTATTATTATTATTATTATTATTATTATTATTATTATTATTAGTTGTTGAATCTCTCTCTCTCTCTCTCTCTCTCTCTCTCCAATAAGACCTACTTAACAGGTATTTACAGAAAGCCATTATTATTATTATTATTATTATTATTATTATTATTATTATTATTATTATTATTATTATTATTTAAAGAAGCAGAATGCTAAAAGCCTAAAAGTCCAATAAGGAAGGAATTCGAGTACAGGATATGAAAATGAGCAGCAAAGAATAAAGTTAATAAAAGATGACAGGGAACAGCAAACAGGAAAACTTACGAAACGAGATAGATGAGACAAATGATAAACAAACTAAGAAGTGAAAGGAAACGAATAAAGGTTAGAGAAAGAATGGTCGTTGAATAAAATCAATGGCGACAATACAGAATAACATGAAATAAAGATGAAGAAATCTTACAATATAAAACAAACATATTTACTCTGATTCGTCTTGGAAGCAAACCGAAGCACAATTATCGCCAATCAGACAGAATTTCTTAAACACTTTTTCTTTCAAGTCCTGTTGGAAAGCAATTTGTCTTTCTGACGGTTGGGGAAATAGGACGAACTGCCCTGCTCGTTAGGAACCAAGTGACAAGTCGTAAACAGGGCACAGAAAGGAAGAAATGAGAACTTGATCAGTTCTTCGCAATAAAGATGTTTTTCCCCTCACTTGGGTTATTGTGTAAATGAAGAAACGAAGAATGGACAGATATGAGAGGGACAATCGATGACGGTAGAAAATTTAATTAAAAAGGGGGACCTCCCATTTCAAATATATCGAGGTATTTTCCCGTGGCTGAGCAGCTACAACAGAGTTCATGTCATGGGCAAATATTGTTGAAAAATGATGAGTAAATACTGGCCAATACTCAACCGCACCTTGTCAAAATCAGTACCACTCAAAAACGCATCTGGGACTTCCACTTTCACAAGATGGAAGACATTATGTAGCAAAATCTATCTAGTAAAAGCTTTTAAAAATTTTAATTTCATTATCCCTCAAACTTTTATATTTCTGTCCGTCTCAGCTGCCGTATATAATGCTTTTCCATACAAGTATCTGCTGATGTCATTCCTTTCCATTTGAGTCCGACAGACCTCAGCGTTGGCTGTCACACTTTTGTTTATGAAGTTCTAACCGACCGCCCCCTCCCCTACAAAACTCGAATCTAGCCCTGGAATGCCGGAGTCATCTATTGTGAAAATCAATGAACTTGATACCCAGAAAATTGGAACTGGCTACAGTCACCATAATCGCGAGCATTGAGCATTCAGCAGGACAATACACTATCTAGTTGACTATGACAAAAGGAATGTTAATCTGTGTCACTTGTGCTACTTCACACATCACGTGACCCAGAAACCTCCCATTTTTCAGAGGATGAGGAGTCTTCCTTCATTGAATACGTTTTCAGTCATCTTGAGTTAACGTTTAGTATAGAGAGATGCCATAACCGATTCCGCCATCATATCTGTCGCCCGAATCACGAGATGGCTCATTATCGCAAACCTCGTACTGCGTAATGTTTGTTTATCTGATGATGATAAACGAACTCAGTGTTGCTGAGTACGCTTAGTGATGTATAACTCGAGTTGGAATGGGAAACTCAATAATTAGTGATGAATCTTGCAAGACTCTTTCCTCAAAATACAAAGAGCAAAGTGCAAAGGAAGTCAACTTTTCCTTCTAGTGTATAAAAAAAGTTTTCATTACCGATGGAGTGTGATTATTTTATGGTCTCGGGAAACAATTATTGTAACTTTGTCAATTATATTTTCTCTGTGTCTGTGTTTCTGCCTGGTTTATTAATTGCAAGAACAATGGGGATGAACAATTAGGAATTCTTCTTTTCTCTCTTGAAGAAAGAAGAGAGGGTAGGAAGCATGAGAGGGAAAATGGACACCGGATATTCACCCGTAAGCCGAAGAGAAATGTACTTATTGGTGTTTGTCTTCTATGGAAACGTTAAATTCTTTGGTGAATGTCTTTTGTGGAAACGTTAAATTCGCTGTTCGTGAAGGAACATTTTCCCTTTTGCGTCTTTGTAGTGGATTTGCATAAACAGAAAAACTGAGAAAATATGCTGAGAAGCTAATGTAAGGAAATAAAAGCAAACTTACAGCCATGATGTTGTCTTAACGTGTCATGAGATAGAACGATAATGGTTTGTTAAAATGCTGTAAAACTGACGCGAAGGTTTCACACATTGACTCTGTTCATGAAGATTAATTTCGCATATCTGTGACTTATGAATATGATGCAAATGTTGCATTTGACTTGATATGCAAATTCTGGTAGATGGTGCCGTCATGCAGGAAATTTGTACAAGCTGATTCCGAAGGTGAAATAGCCGAAATTGTCCTACATTTAGGCTTTACAATTCGCGCCGTCGTTTCCCAATTGCATCCTAGAGGAGAATTAGTGCCCTGCTCGAGAGAGGCAATCAGCAGATGGTAAGCTGCAATTAGCAGTAAAACTGGCGACTCCTCATATTTTCGTTCCTTTTTCTCAGCTGCCTTCCTGAACAGTCTCCGATTTCATGGATGAACGAGAAATTCCTCTCGGGAACTGGTTGGCTTTAAATGGTGGAGGTAATAGGACCACTGTGATACTTCCCCAAATGAGGACACCTTGCTTATCTTTACCGCTCCCTATTACTTCTGGTAGAAAAAAAGAATGAGGAAAACTGGTTCAAACTGACTAAAATATTCAGAAGGAAACTCGAAAGAACAATTTTCTCTGTGTGAAAGGTGCCATTCTCAAACAAAATGTAGTTGAAGAGTTTTATTTTGTGAAATCAGTATCGTAAGTGGGCTTCCTTTATTCGAAGTTCAAAACACAATCAGTTAAAATGACGTGCATAGCGACTGATCACACGTAATGCTGTTATAATGTCTTGAAAGGCTATATTACGACTAATGATCTACTTGGAAATAACAATTCACTCCAAAGTTAAAAATTATTACATATTCTGAATGGCGGTATCAAGAGATTAGGGCTGCAAGCACTCAAGAAGCGCTGATAATATGAAGATTTATTTTTTCTCGTGAGAATAAGATTGTGTTAATTTATTCTCCTTCCTCTCGAGAAGGCGCTTCGAACTTGTAAGAGTTCATCACACGACCATTTTTCATCTTGTTAAAAATTGCCTGACTTCTCGCGCAGGGAAAGACAGGCAGATGGAATTGGTCCTCTTGTGAATAAGGTGAGGGAGGTTCTTTAGCAAGATGAAAAACACCGACTTACGAAATAGTTCTGGAAACATAAATCAGTCGAGCGTAATCTCGAATAGAGTCGCCATTCAGTATATGTTGTATGGAAAGCTTGTATCATTAGCTGTTGCAAAGTCATCGATTCAAATGTAAGCTTCCTTACCCTTTTTAGCTTGAATGTCATCTTTAGCTGATCCAAAGGCATCGATTCAAATACAAGTTCCGATCAGCTGAATGTCTTAAATTTCAAGGGAGGATAGTGTAAATTTGACATTATTTTATATTTTGCACTGCATAAACATGCAAGGAAAACCGTCTGTCCTCCGATGAACTCGAGGCATTCGACTACAGTCGCTCATAAAAAAGGAAGACTTACACACGACTCAA
>NC_087207.1:96716262-96718762 GCF_015104395.2 Macrobrachium nipponense | reverse complement strand
GGAAAAACTCTCTATCACGAGAGTATATATAATGTTTTAAGGGGTCCACAATAATAAAGGATTGTTGCGAGGACTGAAGATGAACCCAGGGAAGGGTTCGAAAGCTTTTTGTAAAGGGTTTTAAAATTATACACGAACTCAACATTTTTTTATAATTGTGGACCCCTTAGAACAAAAATGATAATAATATACAATGAGAGGAAAGTGACTGTATTTCTGTGTGTCATGGCAGACGGTTATATGACGCTAATGATAAGCAAGTGATTTCAAACACAGAGAGAAAAGGAAAGAGTTCCTAAGAGCCAAGGTTCGTCATCTTCAAAAATCAGTGGGCGAATGACTTTATTCAGGAGTTTTGGCCAGGAAAAGTCAAGGAAAAAAATCACAATATTTCTTGGGGTCACGATAATCCCCAACGTTCTTGTACAAAACACTCTGCAAAGGTGGATACATAGTTAATAAAAAAAATCTCCCAAGGGGTGTATACTAAACACGCCGAAAAGGTAGATACATAACAGGATAAAACCATTGGGGTCATTATCATATGCTGCTTTTTCTACCTGGACTCGAGCCAAGAAGTGTCAGAACCGTAACATGAATATAACTCCCGCTCACAAGACTGATTTTGAAACTTCCATCTTGGGTGTACCAACCAAATTAACTGATCAGGTGTTAAGGTTTATAATATAACTTGATAACCAGTAAAACGAACAGCACTCGTAGCAGGTCTTAAGACTGTGTACCCCTTCCTTATCAAGTGGTACTTTACTGCTTGGAAAATCGCGTCCTCCTGCATCAAGCACTTTCTGCTTTCCTAATGCAAAAATGTACCCTATGTTCGAGTCAGGTTTCTCAAATCACTCAAAGGGATCTTTCATTCCCGGCGTCGAGTTGGCTACAGCGGATAATTAGTAACTACTTACTCTCCATAGTAAGTAGTAAGTGGCTGGTTGGTCCGATAGTATTCCAATAGCATCGACCCTTTGATTGGGTTTGCAGGTTTGTTAGACGCATCTGTGGAAATAGAACCAAGCTCCAGTCTGCTGCGTCAGGCAAAGGGTTTTTTTTTTAAAGATCAGCAGGTAGTGTAGGCCTCTGAAGAAGTTAAGTATATCTTAGTTTTACCAGACCACTGAGCTGATTAACAGCTCTCCTAGGGCTGGCCCGAAGGATTAGATATTTTTACGTGACCAGGAACCAATTGGTTACCTAGCAACGGAACCTACAGCTTATTGTGAGATCCGAACCACATTGTATCGAGAAATGAATTTCTATCACCAGAAATAAATTCCTCTAGTTCCACGTTGGCCGAGCCGAGAATCGAACGTCGGACCACCGGATTGGTAGCCAAACTCGAAATGCACTCGGCCAACGTGGAACCTGTAGGCCTCTCGAACGAGATATAATTAGCATATGCCTTTCAGTCTTCTTTGGCCGTTAAACGAAGCAATCAGTCAGAACTAAGACATCTGGTTTTTGTGTCTCTTATCAGTATTTATAGATGCGTTAATACTTTAATAGCCGATATTAAACCCGTAAGATGAGCGGACGCCTTAATTGTGTCAGTATTAGGAAGTTTCCTGAGGAAACAAAACTTGGAGGCAAGAGAGGCTTGGGATGCTGTCCTTCTAAACGCTCTTCGTTTATACTAAGACTGTAATTAAGAGAGAGAGAGAGAGAGAGAGAGAGAGAGAGAGAGAGAGAGAGAGAGAGAGAGAGAGAATCAAACAAAAGTATTAAATCGACTGAACGAATGTCAAGATATACTTAGTATTTCCTAAAACGATGAATAAAGGAAAGTTTAGATAGGGATAATTGTATGCAATCTGTTCACTAATTGTTAACATTCTTAATCTTTTTTTACTACTATTCTCAATATTATTACTGGCATTACCATTATTATGAATACTATTTTTTATACGTCTTCAGCGACTGTGTGGATATTGCCGATTTATAATTTTTTATCATGTTATCTCATGTATCTGGTTTGTGTATGTTATTGCCTCTACTTAGCATATTCTACGTATAATGGCCTAGAGCTGAAATCAAATTTATTATTAATATTAGTGTTATTAAAATGTAGCCTATGCATTACTGAAAGACAGAAATGAAATTCTGAAAAGATAATTTCCTTCACTCCTACTTATTATCAGTTTCTGTGATCCGTATTCTTCAAAAGAAAGTATCTTTTTTAGTATTGTATCATTTTTTAATTGACTTCATTTCAGACCAATTCATGATCAGTCGAAAGTGTCGTCACTTTCTTTTCCATATATTAATGATAATGCATTTCCCCCAAAATTTTTCATTATTAATCATATTATTTCCCCGGTCCTCATCGAAAGATTTCTCTCTCTTATTTTAATTTTTTTTATCAACTTTTCGCTCGTTTTTGGAGACGCCCCTAATTCCTTTTATCACCTACTTCATTATCTCTGTTTTTTTTATGGTTGTCCCATTACCTCTCATAATAACAGGTTTTCTTTTTCTTTTGTTTTGA
>NC_087207.1:96688899-96710762 GCF_015104395.2 Macrobrachium nipponense | reverse complement strand
CGCCTTATCAGTAACGGGCTTTCAAGCAGTTAAAGTTAGTTGTTTTTCGATAGAGAATATAGATTTTTCTTGTGGGGAAAGGAATGGAGGGCTGGGGGGGGGGGGGGGGGGGGGGAGGGGGGGGGGGGAGAGCTTACGGGGATGGATGAAGGCTAGGATCGAATACTGAAGGAAGATATTAGAAGAATCTCTCTCTCTCTCTCTCTCTGTGTGTGGTAGTCTAGAGTTGCTATAAATTAGAGCGTTTTCCGTCTTTGTCTTATCAAAGTAAACCGTTTGGTAATTTTACAGTAAATAAGGAGGAGAAGCAATGGATATCTCGCTCATCCAACCAGGTACATAATTCAAGGCGTAGTTTCATAATTATAATGTTAATCTTATTATTAATATTTTTTTCTTTTGCTCTATCACAGTCCTCCAATTCGACTGGGTGGTAATTATAGTGTGGGGTTCCGGGTTGCATCCTGCCTCCTTAGGAGTCCATCACTTTTCTTACTATGTGCGCCGTTTCTAGGATCACACTCTCTGCATGAGTCCTGGAGCTACTTCAGCCTCTAGTTTTTCTAGACTCCTTTTCAGGGATCTTGGGATCGTGACTAGTGACGATTTCCACTGGCATATCCCATATTCTTCTCTTGTCCATTTCTTCCTTTTTGCTTATGTAGCTCCAATCTCAGGCTGTTGATTACTGTCGTTGTGGTGGTCAGTTGCTGGATGACGACATCCAAGTACCTGACCGTCTTCCCCTTCAATTGGGTTGAATACCTGGTTGCCGGACGAAGCTCCTCTGTGCCAGAGGTTCCATTTACGTCGTTGTCGTTTATTCCTTCATTTCTTTCCATCATTGCTGAGTTTTGCTATTTAACCCATAGCTGGACCCTACCCCATCCGGAATAGGTACTCATTTACAGCTGAGTAGACTGAGGAAATTATGGTAAAGATCCTTTCCCAAGGAATCAACGCGAGGAGAGCGGTCACCCATCCAACGACTGACAGCCCCAATGTTGCTTAACTTAACTTAATCAGTCCATTGACGACCTAACCGACTCTGCCACGGCGCTACACATATTATTATTATTATTATAATATTATTATTACAATATGGAACAAGGGAACAATGACGTGAAGAGGAAATAAACAGAAATAGTTTTGAGTGTATATAATTAAACGAAATGATTGATTGATAAATATCTCCTATATCATGGAATTTAATGACACCCCTTCGCATTAATTTGACATAATATCAGAACTCCAGTAATTATTAACACATTCCCGTGAAAGAGGAGACTTGATGACATTTTACGCATGTAAATCGATATTTTCCTCGTCATTAACAGGAAAGTCTAAAGACTCCACATTGTAAAGCAGTGGGGTGTTCGCTGGCGAGTTGTTTGAATGGCATTCCATAATGAACAGAGTGAAAAATGATGTCAGTTCGCGCTCATTCTTCATCCAAGGAAAAAATGAAAGCGAACGAGAAAGCCTCACGAAATATTGCGGAATTTTTTTTCCCTCTTCGCTCAGTATTTATTATGTAACCGTCTGTATTACCTTCGTTCGCAGCGGAGGCAAATAAAACTTAGCCAGTATTTGTTTAATTCTGTTTATAGAAGTCGAGCTTGAATGATACTAATGGCCTAGGGAAACGGGTTCCTAATATGAATGATATATGTGAATGAGCTAAAGTAATTCTCTCAAACCTCCATATCGGTCGATGCGAATGACCTTCGACCTGAGATTAAAGGTCATTCGTTAATTTGGAGCGACAACATTACCCAATGAATATCGACATATCATCAGTTTTCGAACAGACAATTTGAATCCGAGCTTCATTTTCTATCGGGAGCTGGCCTTCAATACATATGTCTCGTATGTTATTTTTTTCTCTCTGTCAAAGAAAACATTTTGTGATGGCTATTTGTCTGTCCGTCCGTCGGCACTTTTTTGTCAGCACTCAGATCTTAAAAGCTACTGAGCCTAGAGGGCTGCAAATTGGTATGTTGATCATCCACCCTCCAATCATCAATCGTCCCAAAGTGCAGCCCTGTAGCCTCAGTAGGTTTTATTTCATTTGAGCTTAAAGTTAGCCATAATCGTACGTCTGGTAGCGTTGTAGGTTCCATAAACACAGGCCAATACCAGGCGGTGGCTGACAGTTTCATGGGCCTCAGTTAAAAGCTTCATTGGACGTGGCTGCAAGCTTCATACAGCATTATACGCTACACAGAAAACTCGATGGCGGCCGAAGAAACGGCGGCGCATTTTTTTACTTGTTTACACATTCATTTTTCTTCGCAACTAATCTGGACACTGCTCAGGAGATAGTACACTCATTGCCGTCGATGTTGAAAGATTCCTTTGACAAAAGAAAACTTTTGTGAGGATATGAAAGTCAGTCAAGGCCTGTATCAATTTGATCCGTTAATTCTCTCTCTCTCTCTCTCTCTCTCTCTCTCTCTCTCTCTCTTATGAACGCCATAATAATTTTTTTGGAAGATTCGTGTGAAATTAAAGTCAATAGCCCTTGTGGTACTTGTTCCATATGTATAGAGCCCATCTGCTGATTTAATAATAATAATAATAATAATAATAATAATAATAATAATAATAATAAGAAAATAATAATTGAGACGCTAAAAATTAACATAGACAATTTCCTACAAAAGCAGGGAAAACGAAAAATAAATTTACATCCAAAAAGCATCAAACAAATGTATAAAATACACAACTATTTATGAAGGCTAAAATCAAACACATTGGAAATGGGAAAGGTAAAAAACTGTCTGTATCCATATCTTTTCCTAAAGCTTAGGCGGGCGGAAGCGAAGAGGGATTCGTGTCCAAAAACACCAGAAAAAAAGAAAATAGTTTGACAAAATTTTTCGTGCGACATTTTTGTCTAACCTTTTTAAAAAAAGTCTTCTTTGACGCAGATACCTACTACCAAGAATAACATCGTCTGTATAAAAAATATATATAAATAAAATGCACCGAGGTTTCTTTGGCACAATCGAGTTTTCTGTACAGCGTATATTGCTGTATGAAACTCTCAGCGACATCTGCTCTCAGAAAAAAAATACATCTATATTAATAGAATCCGAGTGGATCTTTCCTGTTTGTCCGCACCTGGGTAGGGGGAAGGTAAGTAGGTAGGGGACTGGGCGGGAGGGGTAGATGTGACACATCCATCCTCCTCCTGCAAACCTGTATGTCCGCCTGTGGTGGGGGCGTGGTAGTTAAGGGAAGAGATGATGGGCAGCACCGGGTTCCAGCGCCCCGTAGCGTGAGCCATCCAAGCTTCGTAAACTAAATAACGAGCCAAATTACCTTTATGTTTTTAGAAAGAAGACATTAAAATCTGGTTTCGGAATGCTGGAAATGGTTGGAGGGGTGGGGTTTCCTTTAATCATATAGACGTCAGAAACAGCCTGGTGATGACTGTTCCGTAATCGCCGTCGTGTCACTCGGTGCATAACTATCACCAAATACGAATCTCTATCGAGTGAAACGCGAGAGGGAGAATTGCAAGATGACATTTTCTATTGATGCCGATTATAGTGTTAACAGGAATTCATTATATGTTGATTGAAGTGACTTCATATTAAATGAAGCCTAGTTTCAACTGAAGCAATTCTACGTTCAACAGCAATCTCAATGCCAATATTGCAGTCAGTTTGAAGTTAAATGAAGCATGGGGCTTATCGAATTAAGTCGTTTTCCTGGTAATGAGGATCAAGATACCTGCTTTGGAATTCAGGTATGCTGATTGCTGAAACCGACGGCAAGTTTGCATTGGTATGAAAGGTCTCTACGAGTTGCAGCAGATTTGGAAGCCGATTCTCCATCCAGGGTGGGATTCTATAGGAAATCTGTCATTGTTAATGAACTTCCATTCTTCTAAGTATCACGAGACCTATTCAGAATATCCTAGAAAAACCAGGTGTGGTCCTACTTGGAAATTTCGATTCGCCGTTATGATAAAATTTAATAATTAAACATTGCTCGTAGACAGTGGATGAAATTCGTGTATCTTTACTAGAAAATCGATTATGGCAAGATATCAAATGCAGAAGTGAAATATATATATATATATATTATATATATATATATATATATATATATATATATATATATATATATATATATATATATATATATATATATATATATATATATATATATATATATATATATTATATATATATATATATATATATATATATATATATATATATATATATATATATATATATATATATATATATATAGAGCGATAGACAAAGAGGTATCGATGTGGGTAATAAGGTCGCCCTCATTAGCGAGGTTCGATTGTCTGCGGATCGTTGAGAAAGAAAAAAGACCAAATCGACCTCGTGGGAGAAATGTCTTTGTTCCCTGGGCGGAAATCAAAGATAGTTGTGAGGAATATTTTAAGAAATACAGAGTGAAAAAAGGGAAGAAAGCTGGGAGAGAGAGAGAGAAGAGCTGTGTTTATTCGGAAAAAAAAAAAAAAAAAAGATTTCTTTGAGTGCTCGAGTGGATACTATAACTTTTTCGAATTTCGGCAGCGGAATACGAATGAAGGAGTCAATTGGACACACACACACACACCCGTTAAAGTTTTCCTTATTAAAAAAACACTAACAAACTGTAAAAACAAAAATATCTTAATTTTCGGATAATGAAAGACATTAACTAGACATAACGTCTTCTTTATGTCCAGTTAAAAACTCAAAAGAACAGATTCTGTTTAAGAAAATGAGGGAATAGGATGCATCCAGATTTTGAATAAGGTCATTACTAAAGGTTCTTTGCAGTGTCCCTTCGGCCGCTAGCTGCAACCCCTTTCATTCCCATTTACCGTACCTCCGTTCATATCTCTTTCTTCCATCTCGCTATCCACCCTCTACTAACAATTATTCCACAGTGCAAACTGCGAGGGTTTGTTACACCGCTCAGACTAGCACTCCTCTATTTCCTTTCCAGCGCTGAATGACTTCACAGGTCCCAGTGCTTGGCCCCTGGCCTAAACTCTATATTCCAATCCATTCCAACAACAATGATTATCACCATCTCTCATTCCTCCTTGCGTCCATCTGCAGTAAAAAGAAAAAATAGTAAAGAAAAAAGATGGAAAAACCATAACATGGGTTTGTGATGATAATCCTGCTGGGATTATGTGTCTGCCGGGAAAAAATCCATTTAGTCGCCGAAGGAAGAAAAGAAAGAGAAAAACGCTTAATGACCTTCCATGAATGGGATATTTCGGCCTCTTAATAAACAGGGTTGTTTTTTGTGGTGCGCACTTTTCAATCAGCTTTTTTTTTCTTTTTTTTTATAGATATGCGGGAATATCTCATTCATCTGCTCATATCTTATTGATACTGGAAGTTTGAATCTTATTTATTTTTAAGGGCGAGTCTTATTAATGGTTATTTTCGTAGTGCTGTCAGTGAGCCTCTAGCGGTGGACTGTGCGCATTGCTTAAGGTTCTTTGCAGCGTGTCCTCGGCCCCTAGCTGCAACCCCTTTCGTTTCTTTTAAATTTTACAGTATCTCCTTTCCTATTCTCTTCCAATTGATTCATGGTGCAACTGCGAGGGTTTACTCCTGTTACACCTTTCAATCCTTTTCCTGTTAATTTTCGTTTAAGCGCTGAATGACCTAATAAGTCCCAATGCTTGGCCTTTGGTCTAACTTTTTTTTCAGTTCAGTTCAGTACCTCCACATGTTTTGAAGAATGAGTGATTTCAAGAAATTCATATTAGTTGGTCATATTTCTCTCAATTATTCTCAGTGAGAATATTTTTGGAAAAAAGTTATTTTTAGATTACAGTGCAATTGCCTTATTAAAAGAAAATGATGTTCCTGTTCTTAGCCCGGGTAGTAACGATCAGAGAGAGAGAGAGAGAGAGAGAGAGAGAGAGAGAGAGAGAGATCTAGCAACAAACCTTTTGGTAGTATTTTCAATCCAAGATGGATTTTCTAAGTTGTTGCAACAATTGGCATTTATTCTCAGTATAATGTCACCTCTCTCTCTCTCTCTCTCTCTCTCTCAGTGAGAATTCGAACGCCAACTGAAAAAGTTTGGCAATGCAAGGGTAAACTTTTCGCATGTAAGTGTGGTCTAATTGTAAAACTTTTTCTCAACCGCGTTTAGAGGAAACAGTCGTATCTCTCGATATGCCGGAACTTTTGACATTTTGTGCTTTTCTTCTGGACTTTTCATTGCCCTTTGCTTACTGTACAGGTTAATGAACACTAGCCTGATGAAAAAACTACTGCAAGTTCTATTTCTTCCTAAAAATGTTTCGAATTACTTTCATTGTAGAACCCACTCAACAATTGGCGTTTTAATCACGAAATTGGTCCCATTCAGAAGTTCTCGAGGCGAGAAAAAGCGTGTCCAAGTAATTGAATGTAATACACCAACGCAGTGACACAGCTTATTGCGATGGAGTTCTTGACGAGGCATATTATTGTATACTAAACAGTAAATCATCTCCTGCGTTTTTGCGGAAATGGCAGCAATAAAAATGAGGATAATGGTAGCATTCAACGATTTTGACAACACCACCCCCCCCCCCCCCCCCCACTAACTTTATGACAATAAGCTTATGAATAGAAAGCGCCATTATTATGGAGCTCTTTTTGTTCAGATGACAGTCAAAACCAACGGGCAGCCTTCAATATCATCTGGTAAATCCTTATTTTCTGAATCTTGAGTGCACATGAAAATCGGGGTGGTACAGAAGTTCTTAATGGGTAAGAGTTCTTAGAATTCCTTGAATATTTTTGAACACGTGATATTGAAGTAAAATAAAATCTATTGGGAATTGTTTCTCAACCATAATGGAATTTCCCCCAAGGGGTGAATTTTCAGAGCTGGTCGAGGGGGGTGGGGGATGGGGGGAGGAATCGTGACAACAGTTGGCAGGCTGAAACTGACTCTATACGACCACACAAAACGCAGTGCGCAAACCGGTCCGCACTATGAGAGGCCATGCTGTGCTTCTCTCCGCTAGCGCGTGTGTGTGTGTGTTTGTATTTTGTCGCTTAATATTTGGAATGCACCTGTTGAGGCAGGCCAAGAATGGTTGAGAACCACTGGTCTAGAGCTGAAAAAAGATAAATAAATCCACTACATAAATCACGCTGCAGATTTCCCCAATACTGACAACGGAAGCTATACTATTTGCATTCGATACCGATGTTTCCAACTTGCACTGTTTTTATAAGAACCAAAGAATTTTCTGTCCTTTACCCCATTATCCAGTTTACTCGAAACAGATTCTTTTGCCTCACTAAATGTTATGATGTTTTGGTTTTCCTTCTTCATGCATCCATATGAACATATTTTACTCCATTTTACCTTTGATTAAAACTCTCGAATTCTTTTTCTAAGCCTTTCAAAGTACTTCAGTTGATCTTCTTCATTTCCTCATTCAGAAATGTATAATATGAAAGCATTAACAACAACAAAATATGATTTATTTTAATGGCCATACCACAAGATACTTGTAAATTTAATACAAATTATATTATTACATTTTCTATAATGATGACGGATATATTAGTAAGTGAACTTGTGCTCCATTCTGAAATTGATAATCATGAACACGATACAGATTAATAATGATAATCCTGTCTAACTTACAAACCGAGAACGCCCAGCTTCACCTCATTATCAATTATCTTGATGCCAGATGTGTATATCCTTAGTCCTGGGGACAGAATTCCAATGGAGATCAGAGAGGATGTGGATTCAGAATCATCATTTTAAACTAAATAACATGATGTCCTTCAGGCCAAACTTTCTCTCTCGGCTGGAAAGCGACCTGCCTGGAATTCCCAGTGTCAGACCAATTCAAAGCTGGATCCTCTCCTCTTTTACTTCCAACCGCGGCGCCTTTATGCAATGAATATGCAACAGGTGCAGTAGTTCGGTGCAGCGTTTATTCAAAAGCGCGTTTATTCAATAGAGATGTCCCTCTGGTATGGCCGTCTTCGATGGTGAAAGAATTTGTGTCCTTGGCAGTTCAGATAAAAAATAATGCTTTGTTCTCATATGATTAATGGCACAGCTATGTGGAATTTTACAGGTTATGGTTCAGATAACATGTATTACATTTCACATTTTGACTTTGCTAGTATAGTTTCAGAGCGAATTGTTTTTGTAAGATGTGCCTCTCCTGTTTCAGTTTCATTAAAAATACTGTCAATGGTAATCACTCGTGGAAAAGGCACCTTTACCTGCTACCAACGCAACCCATTTGAGGCCTTCAGAATGTTCTTGCCCTCTTAGGCCTTGCTTGTAAACTTATCATGATGGATGGTTTATTTAGATGAGGTTTTAAAGGAGAAGGGGGCCTGGGATGGACCCCTGGAAATTTGAGCTTACCAGAGTCGTTAATGTTTGGCTATCATATTGGGGCGAAGTACCGTAGTTTCTATATTTCAATAACCAGGTAAATTTGAAGTAAGTATTGATGATCATATTAATAGCAATTAACTACAGGGAAAGATGTACATTTTTTCAAAATGAAAATAAGGCAGGTATTAACTTTTGAAAGTAGTCTGGTGTATTTCTTTTGCGTAAACAGATTTTTATTCGCATATCTAATTTTGAATAAATATCCTACAGGTTTCAAGACGAATTCCTGTCGGTTTCCTGTTTCAAATACTCCAAAGGATAAGCGTAAAGAGTGAGTAGATCTATTTTCAGTGCATGACGTCCTTTTCCATATTTCACGGTCATGGTGAGAGTTTGGTATAACTCTGTGTATTCAAGAATTTTCAATATTGTCAAATGTATTTAACAATATTGAAAAATATTAACAATATATGTTTCACTTAATTTTATCCGATAAACTCCTCTATAACTCAAGGATTTTCATACGACTTATATGAGAATGCTAATTCACAAGTTCAAAGAACAAAAACCACTGATATGAACCCTTGAGAAAACGAATTTAGACCACGGTCCGGTAGGGTAGCTTGGCACCAGTTGCTTGCACTGTCGGGGCATGGTAGGAGGAGAGATGGGCTGAGGGAGGCCGGATAGTGAGGTAGTTTTCGTCTATTTCGTTTTTTTCCCTATTTCTTCTTTTTAATAGGTAGGCTTTTTATAAAAGACTATATTCCGAGCGGCTTTCATGATTATAACTCAGCCAACGATTTATACATGTAAATCTTCTAATTAAATCCCTTGTACGAATTATGTTATATCAAGTATATATGGAAATCATCTAATTATTCACGTATATACAAGGAAATCATCAAATGAAATCAGTTAGACGAATTTAATTAAAGCATGTATGTAATCGCTTAAACGAATCAAATTGAATCACATACGAATCAAATTAAATCAATCAGACGAATCAAATTAAATCAATTAGACGAATCAAATTAAATCACGTATATAAGGAAATAATCACATTAAATAACTTAGACGAATCAAATTAAATCACGTATTTATGGAAATCATCAAATTAGATAACTTAGTCGAATCAAGTTAAATCACGTATATATGAAAATAATCAAATCACATAACTTAGACGAATCAAATTAAATAAATTTGGAAATCTTCAAAGCAAATCACTTGGACGAATCAAATTGAATCACAAATACATGGAAATTAAATCAAATCACTCAGACGAATCAAATTAAGTCACGTATACATGGAAATCATCAAACTAAATCAAATATACGAAAAGATGTATTCATGTACCAGTGGTTCCTTCGTAGACTTGAAGATATTTTCTTAGGATGTGTCTTCATCCAGTCACACCCTTTGCGAATAAGCATACATTTCCCTGCTCTGCTTAGTTTTCAAGATATGCTTGCATTCATACCTGGGTGTGAATTGTTTCTATGTATTAGTACATAATGCACTATGGAAAGAAGGAAATACGGGGAAATAGGGCCAAGGTCGTGTGCCATAGATACACTTGCTTTGATTTAGTAAAACTTTCCTGTTTTCAAGTTTCTTTTCTTGAATCATAAGTAGACTCACTTTACATGTCAAAATTTACATATCCTTTTGTTCGTTTGTTAGGAAAGAGCAGAGAGAGAGAGAGAGAGAGAGAGAGCGAGAGAGAGAGAGAGGAGAGATAGAGAGAGAGAGAGAGGAGAGAGAGAGAGATGAGAGGGCGAGGAGAGAGAGAGAGAGAGAGTGAGGTTCCAGCTTGAATCATAAGTACGACGTGTTCTTTATATATGTCAAAATTAACATATCCTTTTGTTCGTGTGTTAGGAAGGAGCCTTGACAGAGAGAGAGAGAGAGAGAGAGAGAGAGAGAGAGAGAGAGAGGGGGGGGGAGGAAGAGAGAGAGAAACTTGGCATGACCACCATTACCCCAGAAATTTCCTCTTCTCACGAGAGAATACCGTAATTCTTCGAACACGCGAGGGGGAAGACGAATGTCGGAGAATAAGAAAAGAAGGCAGAAAGGCTTTAGAAATGCTTCAGTGCACAGACGACATCAGGTTACCAAAAAGGATAAAATAAAAGCCCCAGAGAATGAGAGTTGTGCACCAGAATACAGATATACACTCAGCCATATTCTCACGCGAAGTGGAACGAGTTCGAACGTCTTTTCTGCAGTTCAGAAGGAAGAATTATCATCGAGCCCCAAAGATTAGTGAACAAAACGCGCCACACGACGTTTGGTAAAGAATGGAATATGCTACAAATGGTACGTTGTGAAAGGACAAAATTTGGCGTATTAAATGTAATTAATCAAGAGTAAGTGCCAAGGACTGTGCCAATAAAACAGGGACAAATTTATTAAACTGAAAGCGTGAACAATATTTCCCAATTCTTTTTAATAAGGCATTACACAAAATCATAACAAACAGATAGAGGAGAGGCATCGGCAGAATAACGAAGGACTTGCGTTTCATTTATGACGAGTAAGATGACGTCATGCTATAGTAGATCCACATCAACCGTGCATTTGATGTCTAGACCAGTCCCTTACGGCGCTCCTGATTGGCTGTTGATAAGCCAATCACAGGGCTGGAAACTCTCAGTCTCTCGAGAGAGTTCACATAGGTAGGATGCATGTTCCACCTCTACTGAGGGATACTTTTGAAAGACGTATCCCTCAGGAGAGGTGGAAAAAGTATATCTTAGTCTTAACAGACCACTGAGCTGATTAACAGCTCTCCTAGGGCTGGCCCGAGGGATTAGATAATTTTACGTAGCTAGGAACCAATTGGATACCTAGCAACGGGACCTACAGCTTATTGTGGGATCCGAACCACATTATATCGAGAAATGAATTTCTATCACCAGAAATAAATTCCTATGATTCCGCGTGGGCCGTGCCGAGAATCGAACATCGGACCATCGATTGGTAGCCGAGCACGAAATCCACTCGTCCAACGAGGACCTAGGAGAAGTTAAACATAGATCCTACCCATGTGAACTCTCGAGAGAGACTGGGAGTTTCCAGCCCTATGATTGGCTTATCAACAGCCAGTCAGGAACTCTTAGACATCAAATGTACGGTTGGTGTGAATCTACTATAGCTCTGGTGACCTGCTCCTTCCCTACCCCAGATGTTACCTGGAGGAATGAAAGAAGAAGAACCGAGAATGAAACTCAGTAGCGTGAATTTTCGAGTGAGGCCAGTGACAAATAAAAAGAAGTAAAAAAATGCGCTGAACTCTCTTCGGGCGTAATCGAGTTTCCTCATAGCGTATAATCAAGGACACCGAAATAGATCTATCTTTCGGTGGTTTCGGGATAATGCTGTATGAGCCGCGGCCCGTCAAACTTTAAACCACGCACCTGTGGCGGTCTGTCCTATACAGTTGCCAGACGCACGATTATGGCTAACTTTAACCATATATAAAATAGAAGCTACTGAGGCTAGAGGACAGCAATTTGTTCTGTTTGATGATTGGAGGTTGGACGATCAACATACCAATTTGCAGCCCTCTAGCCTCAGTGGTATTTACGATCTGAGGGGGGACAGAAAAAGTGCGGACCGGTAGACAAAGGCATCTCAATAGTTTTCTTTTACAGAAAACTAAAAAGTGATGCAGCTCCATGAAAATTCACTTGCCAAAGTAAAGTAGACTTTGAAAGTCTTAACGAGATAGGCAGCCACTCCTCCTGGAAGCCAATTCCCTCGATTATGTTCTCCGGAATTTCTTTCTTTCTCTTCTTTCCTGAAGCATTTTGGAAATGGCGAAGATCATGTGTATTGCCCATTATTATTATTATTATTATTATTATTATTATTATTATTATTATTTATATTGGAAGGAGACCCTCTTTCAAACAAGTTTTTATTGAACAAAGATATTGCTGCATCAGCTGCATTCAATTGTAAATAGTCTTCTCTATTTTTCTAACAATAGCTTTTCTCTCTGCTACTACAACTGGCGAGTATTGCGCCGATATTACTCATCACAGGAGAGTCAATTTCGGGGATATTGCTTAAAATTTATTTATTTGTCACAGTACATGAACAAATAAAAAAAAAAAAATACAAGTCGATCTAGTGGCCAACGTTTCTCTCGGTATCATCCGAGCATGATCACGGCAGTGGATCGGAGTAGACTAGGTGTTGTCAAGATATACTCAATATATAGCGGCAGGTCAGCAGGGGGTCAACCGCGAGCTGCGTTTTCATTGGTCTGGTGGCGCAATGCGCTCCAGCTATTGGTTTGAAAGAAGTTGTTGAATCTCTCTTCTCTCTCTCTCTCTCTCTCTCTCTCTCTCCTCTCTCTCTCTCTCTCCCATGAGACCTCCTTAACAGTCACTTACAGAAGCCATTATTATTATTATTATTATTATTATTATTATTATTATTATTAAAGAAGCAGAATGCTAAAAGATATGAAAATGAGCAGCAAAGAATAAATTTCACAAAAGATGACAGGGAACAGTAGACAGGAAAACTTACGAAACGAGATAGATGAGACAATTGATAAACAAACTAAGAAGTGAAAGAAACGAGCAATCACCCAAATGTCGAAAAACGAATAAAGGTTAGAGAAAGTGTAGTCGTTGAATAAAATCAATGGCGACAATACAGAATAACGTGATAAAGATGAAGAAATCTTACAAATATAAAACAAAACAGATATTTACTCTGATTCGTCTTTGGAAGCAAACCGAAGCACAATTATCGCCAATCAGACAGAATTTCTGAAAAACCTTTTCTTTCAAGTCCTGTTGGAAAGCAATTTGTCTCTCTGACGATTGGGGAAATAGGACGAACTGCCCTGCTCGTTAGGAACCAAGTGACAAGCCGTAAACAGGGCACAGAAAGGAAGAAATGAGAACTTATCATATCTTCACAATAAAGATGTTTTTCCTTCACTTGGGTTATTGTGTAAATGAAGAAACGAAGAATGGACAGATATGAGGAGGGCGTTCGATGACGGTAGAAAAATTGTAAGTTAAAAAGGGGGACCTCACATTCAAATATATCGAGGTATTTTCCCATGGCTGAGCAGCTACAACAGAGTTCATGTCATGGGCAAATATTGTTGAAAAATGATGAGTAAAAACTGGCCCAATACTCAACTGCGCCTTGTCAAAATCAGTACCACTCAAAAACGCATCTGGGACATTCCACTTTCACAAGATGGAAGACATTATGTAGCAAAATCTATCTAGTAAAAGCTTTTAAAAATTTCAATTTCATTATCCCTCAACGTTTATGTTTCTGTCCGTCTCAGCTCTCGTATATAATGGTTTTCCATACAAGTATCTGCTGATGTCATTCCTTTCCCCTTGAGTCCGACAGACCTCAGCATTGTCTGTCACACTTTTGTTTATGAAATCCAAGCCGACCGCCCCCTCCCCTACAAAACTCGAATCTAGCCCTGGAATGCCGGAGTCATCTGTTGTGAAAATCAATGAACTTGATACCCAGAAAATTGGAACTGGCTACAGCCACCATAATCGCGAGCATTGAGCATTCAGCAGGGCAATACACTGTCTAGTTGATATGACAAAGAGAACGTTACTTTGAGTCACTTGTGCTACTTCAAACATCACGTGACCTAGAAACCTCCCATTTTTCAGAGGATGAGGAGTCTTCCTTCACTAAAGACGTTTTCAGTCATCTTGAGTTAAACATATAGAGAGATGTCATAACCGATTCCGCCATCATATCTGTCGCCGAATCACGAGATGGCTCATTATCGCAAACCTGTACCGCGTAATGTTTGTTTATCTGATGATGATAAACGATGTCAGTGTTGCTAATTACGCTTAGTGATATGTAACTGGAGTTAGAAAGGGAAACTTAATAATCAGTGATGAATCTTGCAAGACTCTTTCCTCAAAACACAGAGCAAAGTGCAAAGGAAGTCAACTTTTCCTTCTAAGTATAAAAATGTTTTCACTTGAGACGTACTCCCGTAAAGAAAAAAGTACATAACTTAGAATTGTTTCATTACGGAGAGAAGTGGTGATTATTTTATGGTCTCGGGTAAAATTATTGTAACTTTATCAATTATTTTAGCTCTGTCTGTTTTATTCATTGCAAGGACAATGGGGCATGAACTTGTAGGAATTTTTCTTTTCTCTCTTGAAGAAGAAGAGAGGGTAGGAGGCATGGAGTGAAAATGGACATGGGATATTCACCCGTCAGCCGAAGTGAAATGTACTTATTGGTGTCTGTCTTCCGTGGAAACGTTAAATTCATTGGTGACAACAGTCTTCTGTGAAATTGTTAAATTCGCTGTTCGTGAATGACCATTCCCTTTTGCGTCTTTGTAGTGGATTTGCATAAAGAGAAAAATGAGTAAACATGCTGAGAAGGTAATGTAAGGAAATAAATAGCAAACTTGCAGCCATGATGTTGTCTTAACGTGTCATGAGATGGAACGATATGGTTTGTTAAAAAGCTGCAAAAACTGACCGAAGGTTTCACACATTGACTCTGTTCATGAAGATTAACTTTGCACATCTGTGACTTATGAATATGATGCAAATGTTGCATTTGACTTGATATGCAAATTCTGGTAGATAGTGCCGTCGTGGAGGAAATTTGTACAAGCTGATTCCGAAGGTGAAGTAGCCGAAATTGTCCTGCATTTAGGCTTTACAATTCGTGCCGTCGTTTCCAAATTGCATCCTTGAGGATAGTTAGTGCCTACTCGAGAGAGGCAATCAGCAGATGGTAAGCTGCAATTAGCAGTAAAACTGGCGACTCCTCATATTTTCGTTCCTTTTTCTCAGCTGCCTTCCTGAATACAACCTCTAGTTTCATGGATGAACGAGAAATTCCTCTCGGGAACTGGTTGGCTTTAAATGGTGGGGTAATACGGTCACTGTGAGACTTCCCCAAATGAGGACACCTTGCTTATCTTCACCGCTCCCAATTACTTCTGGCAGAAAAAAAAAAGAGTGAGGAAACCTGGTTCAAACTGAACAAAATATTCAGAGGGAAACTCTGAAGGTGACATTCTCAGACGCAATATAGAATTTGAAGAGTTTTATTTTGTGAAATAAAATTCTTGAGTTAGCCTACTTTATTCGAAGTTCAAAACGCTATCAGTTGAAATGACGGGGGGGGGGCAAGCGACTTATCACACGTAATGCTGTTATAATGTCTTGAAAGGCTATATTACGACTAATGATCAACTTGGGGGAATAACAATTCACTCCAAAGTTAATCATTATTACATATTCTGAATGGCGGTTATCAAGAGAGGAGGGAGGCGAGTGCTTGAAGCAAGCACTCAAGAAGCGCTGATAATATGAAGATTTATTTTTTCTCGTGAGAATAAGATTGTGTTAATTTATTCTCTTCCTCACGAGAGGGTGTTTCAGATCTTGTAAGAGTTTGTCACACGACCATTTTTTATCGTGTTGAAAACCTCGCGAAATTGTCTGGCTTCTCGGGCAGGGAAAGACAGGCAGATGGAAAAGTTAAGTCTATCTTAGTTTTACTACACCACTGAGCTGATGAACTGCTCTCCCAGGGCTTGCCGAAGGATTAGATATTTTGACGTGGCTAGGATCCAATTAGTCACCTAGCAACGGGACCTACAGCTTATTGTGGGATCCGAACCACATTAAAAAGAGAAATGAATTTCTATCACCAGAAATAAATTTCCTCTGATTCCGCGTTGGCCTGGCAAAGAATCAAACCTCGGACCACCGGATTGGTTGCCGAGCGCGAAGACACTCGTCCAACGAGGAACTGATTGGGGTCTCTTATGAATAAGGTGAGGGAAGTTCCTCAGTAAAAAGGAAAACCACCGATTTATGAAATGGTTCTGGACCCATAAATCAGTAGAGTTTAATCTCGAATAGAGTCGCCATTTAGTATATAGTGTATGGAAAGCTTGTAACATTGGCTGTTGCAAAGTCATCGATTTAAATGTAATTTCTTTACCCTGTTAGCTGAATGTCATCTTTAGCTGATCCAAAGGCATCGATTCAAATACAAGTTCCGATTAACTGAATGTCTTAAATTTCAAGGAAGATTTGTACAAATTTGACATAATTTTGTATTTTGCACTGCATAAAAATGCAAGGAAAACCGTCTGGTCTCCAATAAACTTGAGGTATTCGACTACAGTCGCTCAGAAAAAACGGAGACTTAGACACGACCCAAAATTCATAAAGTATACCTCATTCATTCAAATCTTGCTCTGTTATAAAATGAATTATTTCTTTCCATGTTAAAATAAGCGACAGAGGAAAGGATATGGAATGACAGCGCTACAAGAATAAGAATATTGTATTCTCTGTGTAAATTTGCAGACTCGACACATTATGCCAGTTGAATGAACTCTTTATTTATTTTACACAATACAGTACCCTTTTGCAGGAAATATCTTCCGTGTGAAAGATTCATATTTCAACAGGTATCTATCATGAACCAATTAACCTGATGGACTGAACAGTTAACACCAGATTTTATTCCTTATCTGTGAGATTGAATGTGCCCTGGTTAACATATTGTTTTCGAATGCAGGTATCAGCTATTTTTCAAAATAACGTGAATCCGAAAAAATAGATGAAATTGCGAGTAACGATTCGGACTGCTATCATTTCTATTGCAACAATTTCTATGAATTTCAGTATAAAATTGAATCAGAAAGTATGCGCTGTAATTCCTATGAAAGATTTAAAAGTTCTTCTATTGAATAACTGATGTAGTAAAGAATATAATTGACATAAATATGTACACGTTTCATATCAGTTCCTTTTCTAATGGAATCATTCCAAAAATTCTTATTTTGACCTTCCCTCATTATCTGACCAACAGGTCACCTACTTTTGTACTTTCTTCCATATTTGAAAATAACCCAACCCAATTTTGTTCTTTAAAGAATATTCTTCATTATACAGATCCATACATGAATGTCTATTTTTTTAAATTGAAAAAAAGTAAAGCTGCGTATAAAATTGCAAGGTAGCAAACACGCATATTTCAGTACATAAACCATAATTTACACACAAATGCAAAAAGGTATTCTTAATATCAACATTCTTGAGAGAGAGAGAGAGAGAGAGAGAGAGAGAGAGAGAGAATATATATATATATTATATATATATATATAATATATATATATATATATATATATATAATATATATGTGTGTGTGTGTGTGTGTGTGTGTGTATGTGTGTTTGTGTGTAAACACATACATACGTATTTCTGATTGGGGTATTATTATTATTATTATTATTATTATTATTATTATTATTATTATTATATTATTATTATAACAGGAATGAGATCATAGAGTCGTGATGTTTCATTACATTATTTACATTATAAACCTTTTGCGGACACGCTTTCCCCGTCACATCAGATGTTTCTCACACCCAAATTATTATCAAGACACGACCTAACCCAACCTAACCTAACCGTAGGGGCATGGCAGAAAACGAGGGCTGGTTTGAAACAGCGAAAATTTAAGTAAAATGCAAAACTTATATTATGATGAAAATGACAAAAGACCCACGCTGATTCAGACAACCCAATTTACTCATATAATGAAAGGAAATTTAATGACTCTGTTGCGTGATTGTGGCTCCATTCACATGAGGAACTCTGCAATTTGTCTTCTCCGTTGAAAAATCTCATCATGGAAGCAGTTTTTTTTTTTCGTCATAAAAGCCTGAAACTCGTCGAATTCTCATGTGATTTACAAGAGAAGCCCAGACTAAGTTCGAAAAAAAAAATCTTCTGGAATATAATTTTGTGTTCATTACAAAATAGATAAAAAAACACCAAAAATGGGATAATTAGTAAAGGCTATTTTTAGGAGTATTTTTCAAATAAAATCTGGTACGGAAGCGCTCAATTGAAACCCATGTACGCACTGGCAAATCCATGTTAAGTAACTGGGCAGTTAAATGTTCAAGTCGAGAAAAATGTCTGGAGAACTATACCCAGTTCTCAGACAGAAAAAGGCGATTGAAATCTCACAGTAGAAAAAAATGTAAGAACACACAGTGACATTCCAAAGGTTGGACAAGGACAATTTTTTTTTATTTTTCCAAGATGCAGACCGTAAAAAATCACGTCCATTCTTCGAGCAAAACAGCAACTTCTAGTTTCGTGTACCGACGTATCAAGCTTTGTTGAATATTTCTCACTTAATGAGAGGAAATAGACGACATAATATTCCGTCGTTAAAAATAAGATTCTTTTTAATCAAGAATATTGAATATTATCTTTGCATGTAAGAATGTAAATGTTATATGGAGGATGTTGAGACAGGTAATATAGTCCACGTATTTCTGTAGTATATTAAATACAGGGTAACAGTTATCTCTCTCCGAAAGAACAAAACAGGAAGCAGCCACTTCTGCAGGAAAATATTCGATGTCTCCTGAGGTTTTCTTTTATTAAAGTGGTCTTGAAGAATCTCATTACCCTGTTGGCGTTACTCTTATTTTTCCTCTTCGGTTGCATCTCCATATCAGCGCCATGTCCGTGTGAAAGAAAGAGTGGCCACTTTTGGCTGCTAGATTATATTGTTATAAGTCTGGCTGGCTGAGAATCAAGCTGAAAGAAAATCATATTTCTGGATTCTTAGAACTGAAGTTTCTTTCGCCCCCTCCTGGATAATAAGGATATTAGCTGGTATAGTGGTTAGTGTCGTGAAAGCCACTCGGATGTCGCTGGGGTTTTGCGACCCAACCCCCACCCCCCACAACCCGATGAAAAATCACTGGCTCTGTATCATGATCAGTTACTGTTGCATTGTGGGATCTGCGGTGGGAGATTGAAACCATCATTCTTTGGAAGCTTCAATTTCAAGTCATTGGCTCCTTTGGTGCTCTTGTTCCATGTGAATAGGTTTCGTCTACAAAAATAATAATAATAATAATAATTTTAGTTGGGAAAAACTCTCTATCGCGAGAGTACATATAATGTTCTAAGGGGTACACAATAATTAAAAATTGTTGCTAGGACTGAGGATGAACCCAGGGAAGCGTTCGAAAGCTTTTTGTAAAGGGTTTTAAAATTATACACGAACTCGCAACATTTTTTTTTTATTATTGTGGACCCTAGAACAAAAAATAAAAATAATAATAACTAATAATAATAATAATATACAATGAGAGGAAAAAAAAGTGACCGTATTTCTATGTGTCATGGCAGACGGCTATATGAAGCTAATAATAAGCAAGTTATTTTAAATACATAGAAAAAAAGAAAAGTTCCTAAGAGCCAGAGTTCGTCATCTTCAAAAATCAGTGGGAGAAGGACATTATTCAGGAATTTTGGCCAGGAAAAGTCAAAGAAAAAAATCACAATATTTTGGGGGGTTACGATAATCCCCAACGTCCCTGTACAAAACACTCTGCAAAGGTGGATACATAGTTAATAAAATAAATCTCCCAACGGGTGTATCCTAAAACACACCTAAAAGGTAGATACATAGCAGGATAAAACCATTGGGGTCATTATTCATATGCTACTTTTTCTACCTGGACTCGAGCCAAGAAGTGTCAGAGCCGTAACATGAATATAACTCCAGCTCACGAGACCGGATTTTGAAACTTCCATCTTGGGTGTGCCAACCAAATTAACTGATCAGGTGTTAAGGTTTATAATATAACTTGATGACCAGTAAAACGAACAGCACTCGTATCAGATCTTAACACTGTGTAACCCTTCCTTATCAAGTGGTACTTTACTGCTTGGAACATCGCGTCCTCCTGCATCAAGCACTTTCTCCTTTCTTAATGCAAAAATGTACGCTATGTTCACGTCAGGTTTCTCTCATCACTCAGAGGTATTTATCATTCCCTGTGACGAGTTGGCTACAGCGGGGAATTAGTAACTACTTACTCTCCAAGGGAGTGGGGCTGGGGGTAGGTGCCCGGTTGGTCCGATAGTATTCCAATAGCATCGACCCTTTGATTGGGTTTGCGGGTTTGTTAGACGCGTCTTGACGCATCTGTGGAACTAGAACCAAGCTCCAGTCTGCTGCGTCAGGCAAAGGGGTTTTCTTTTAAAGATCAGCAGGTAGTATAGTCCTCTGGAACGAGATATGATTAGCATATGCCTTTTTTGGCCGTTAAACGAAGCAATCAGTCAAAACTAAGACATCTGGTTTTTGTGCCTCTTATCAGTATTTATAGATGCGTTAATACTTTAATAGCGGATCTTAAACCCGTAAGATAAGCGGACGCCTTAATTGTGTCAGTATTAGGAAGTTTACTAAGGTAACAGAACCTGGAGGCAAGAGAGGCTTGGGCTGCTATCCTTCTAAACGTTCTTCGTTTATACTAAGGCTGTAATTAAGAGAGAGAGAGAGAGAGAGAGAGAGAGAGAGAGAGAGAGATCAAACAAAAGTATTAAATCAACTAAACGAAAGTCAAAATATACATAGTATATTTCATAAAACGATGAATAAGGGAAAGTTTAAATAGGGATAATTGTATGCAATCTGTTTACTAATTGTTAACATTCTTAATCTTTTTCAACTGCTATTCTCAATATTATTGCTGCCATTACCATTACTATGAATAATATTTTTGATACGTCTTCAGCGACTGTGTAGATATTGCCGATTTATTTTTTATCATGTTATCTCGTGTATCTGGTTTGTGTATGTTATTCCCTTTACTTTGCATATTCTACGTATAATGGCCTAAAGCTTAAATAAAATTTATTATTAATATTAGTGTTATTAAAATGTAGCCTATGCATTACTGAAAGACAGGAATGAAATTCTGAAAAGATAATTTCCTTCACTCCAACTTATTATCAGTTTCTGTGATCCGATTTCTTCAAAAGAAAGTATTTTTTTAGTATTGTATAATTTTTTAATTGACTTCATTTCAGACTAATTCATGATCAGTGGAAACAATGTCGTCACTTTCTTTTCCATATATTAGTGATAATGCATTTCCCCAAAAATCTTTCATTATTAATCATATTATTTCCCCGCTCCTTATCAAGTTTTCGCTCGTTTTTGGAGACGCCCCTAATTCCTTTTATCACCTACTTCATTATATCTGCTTTTTTTTGTCTCATTCCCTCTCATAATTACAGGTTTTCTTTTTCTTTTGTTTTGATGATATGAGTTCTCTCGTCCGTCTGTTTATCTTCCTTCGGGACTGAGCAGAACTTATTCGCAGGAAAAGCTCATGTGACGGTCAGTGATTCGGTTTCGACAGGAGAGCAGATTACACCGTAATGGCATTTAGTTCTCTATTGAAACGAGTATTCATATCTATACGCATAAGGGCCGGAGCTGGACCTCAAAGAAGATATATCACGATGGAAGTTGTAGGGAAAGGCATCCTCATCCTTTAACAGTTTATTTCAATGCCGACGTTTCGCGACGAATTCCAAGCCACATTTTCAAGGCTAAATATATAAAAAATTTGCGAACGTTAATACTCAAATTAA
>NC_087207.1:96668040-96683399 GCF_015104395.2 Macrobrachium nipponense | reverse complement strand
CCTTTGGTGCTCTTGTTCCATGTGAATAGGTTTTCGTCAACTAAAATAACAACAACAACAACAACAACAACAATAATAAAAATAATAATAAATAATAATAATAATAATAATAATAATAATAATAATAATAATAATAATAATAAAAATTTTAGTTCGGAAAAACTCTCTATCGCGAGAGTATATATAATGCTCTAAGGGGTCCACAATAATAAATAATTGTTGCGATGACTAAAGATGAACCCAGGGAAGGGTTCGGAAGCTTTTTGTAAAGGGTTTTAAAATTATACACGAACTGCAACAATTTTTTACTATTGAGGACCCCTTAGAACAAAAATAATAATAATAAAATACAATGAGAGGAAAACAAAGTGACTGTATTTCTGTGTCATGGCTATATGAAGCTAATGATAAGCAAGTTATTTTAAATACATAGAAAAAAGGAGAGAGTTCCTAAGAGCCAGGGTTCGTCATCTTCAAAAATCAGTGGAAGAAGGACATTATTCAGGAATTTTGGCCAGGAAAATTCAAAGAAAAAAATCATAATATTTCTTGGGTTTATGATAATCCCCAACATTCTTGTACAAAACACTCTGCAAAGGTGGATACATAGTTAATAAAAAAAAATCTCCCAACGGGTGTATACTAAACACGCCGAAAAGGTAGATACATAACAGGTTAAAACCATTGGGGTCATTATCATATGCTACTTTTTCTACCTGGACTCGAGCCAAGAAGTGTCAGAGCCGTAACATGAATATAACTCCCGCTCACAAGACCGGATTTTGAAACTTCCATCTTGGGTGTACCAACCAAATTAACTGATCAGGTGTTAAGGTTTATAATATAACTTGATAACCAGTAAAACGAACAGCACTCGTAGCAGGTCTTAAGACTGTGTACCCCTTCCTTATCAAGTGGTACTGTACTGCTTGGAACATCGCGTCCTCCTGCATCAAGCACTTTCTGCTTTCCTAATGCAAAAATGTACGCTATGTTCACGTCAGGGATTTCTCATCACTCAGAGTATTTATCATTCCTGACGAGTTGGCTACAGCGGGGAATTAGTAACTACTTACTCTCCAAGGAGTGGGGCTGGGGGTAGGTGGCCGGTTGGTCCGATAGTATTCCAATAGCATCGACCCTTTGATTGGGTTTGCGGGTTTGTTAGACGCGTCTTGACGCATCTTTGGAACTAGATCCAAGCTCCAGTCTGCTGCGTAAGACAAAGGTTTTTTTTTTCTTAAAGATCAGCAGGTAGTATAGGCCTCTGGAACGAGATATAATTAGCATATGCCTTTCAGTCTTCTTTGGCCGTTAAACGAAGCAATCAGTCAAAACTAAGACATCTGGTTTTTGTGCCTCTTATCAGTATTTATAGATGCGTTAATACTTTAATAGCGGATATTAAACCCGTAAGATAAGCGGACGCCTTAATTGTGTCAGTATTAGGAAGTTTACTGAGGAAACAAAACTTGGAGGCAAGAGAGGCTTGGGATGCTATCCCTCTAAACGCTTTTCGTTTATACTAAGACTATAATTAAGAGAGAGAGAGAGAGAGAGAGAGAGAGAGAGAGAGAGAGAGAGAGAGAGAGAGAGAGAGAAATCAAACAAAAGTATTAAATCAACTAAACGAAAGTCAAAATATACATAGTATATTTCATAAAACGATGAATAAGGGAAAGTTTAAATAGGGATAATTGTATGCAATCTGTTTACTGATTGTTAACATTTTTAATCTTTTTCAACTACTATTCTCAACATTATTGCTGCCATTACTATTACTATGAATACTATTTTTTATACGTCTTCAGCGACTGTGTGGATATTGCCGATTTATTGTTTATCATGTTATCTCATGTATCTGGTTTGTGTATGTTATTGCCTCTACTTTGCATATTCTACGTATAATGGACTAGAGCTGAAATAAAATTTATTATTAATATTAGTGTTATTAAAATGTAGCCTATGCATTACTGAAAGACAGAAATGAAATTCTGAAAAGATAATTTCCTTCACTCCTACTTATTATCAGTTTTTGTGATCCGTATTCTTCAAAAGAAAGAATTTTTTTAGTATTGTATCATTTTTTAATTGACGTCATTTCAGACCAATTCATGATCAGTCGAAACAGTGTCGTCCCTTTCTTTTCTATATATTAGTGATAATGCATTTCCCCAAAAAATTTTCATTATTAATCATATATTTACCCGCTCCTCATCGAAAGATTTCTCTCTCTTATTTTAATTTTTTTTTATCAACTTTTCGCTCGTTTTTGGAGACGCCCCTAATTCCTTTTATCACCTACTTCATTATCTCTGCTTTTTTTGTTGTTGTCCCATTCCCTCTCATAATAACAGGTTTTCTTTTTCTTTTGTTTTGATAATATGAGTTCGCTCGTTCGTCTGTTCATCTTCCTTCGTGATTGAGCAGAACTTATTCGCGGGAAAAGCTCATGTGACGGTCAGTGATTCGGTTTCGACAAGAGAGGAGATTACACCGTAATGGCATTTAGTTCTCTGTTGAAACAGTTATTCATATCTATACACATAAGGGCCGGAGCTGGAGCTCAAAGAAGATATATCACGAAGGAAGTAGTAGGGAAAGGCATCCTCATCCTTTAACAGTTTATTTCAATGCCGACGTTTGGCGAAGAATTCCAAGTCGCATTTTCAAGGCTAAAAATATATAAAATTTGCGAACGTTAATACTCAAATTAATTTTTAATATAAATTGAATTAATTTGAGTAGGAATGTTCGCAATGTTATATATCTTTAGCCTTGAAAATGCGACTTGGAATTCGTCGCGAAACGTCAGCATTTAAATAAACTGTTAAAGGATGAGGATGTCTCTCCCTACAACTTCCTTCGTGATATATCTTCATATATATATATATATATATATATATATATATATATATATATATATATATATATATATATATATATATATATATAAAGTCTATCACATTACCGTGATTCATATACATATATCGAACTACAAATGTCCTTTAATATCTAATTCGCTCTACCTCGGAATTAATATATTTTCATATATGCTTAACCTAGGGCGAATTTATTAAGCGATAATACAATTGGCCATCGACAGGCGCGAGCCAGCGACTTCCCAATCCCAGGACTGGCAGTGAAGCCTTAAACCACCCCGACACCGCAAGAGATATAAGTTCATGCCGCCTCCTACCTGAAATACCTTTCGCACGCACAGGTATTTTTTGTTAAGGTGACTGCATCAACCCATCTCGTTCTCGGTGGCGTGGTAGTGCTTTTGCCCGCACGTAGTCATCATATAAGTCTATCACATTACCGTGATTCATATACATATATCGAACTACAAATGTCCTTTAATATCTAATTCGCTCTACCTCGGAATTAATATATTTTCATATATATTAATTCCGAAGTAGAGCGAATTAGATATTAAAGGACATTTGTAGTTCGATATATATATATATATATATATATATATATATATATATATATATATATATATATATATATATATATATATATATATATATATATATTATATATATATATATATAAAGTCAAGGTGACTACAATCAAAGTGCGTTATATGCAAGAGTCGCTTTGTCAGCTTTGATGAAATAAGGGCAGGGAGGAGGACGGTCCATCATTCCATATGTGGGAGAGGTTCTATTATTGAGCCAATTTTAATATCATATTTGGCGTCCAAGATATAATCATTATAGCATAAGATTAAGCCCATTTTATTGTCCTTGGATCTATTCCATATTCTCTTACGAATATCATATTACACAGGCTAACTCTATTTGCAACATCAGGTCATTATGTTTAAAATACATTGTCATCTATTGTATTGCGCAAGAACAGTAACATAGCGGAGAAGAGTGAGCAAGAGCAATGTTCAGTTGGAAATACTCGTAAGAATTCAAGAAGTTCGGCTTCTCTCTTTCAATATTCGATGTTAATTTTGTAAACTGAACTCACTGGGAAGATTTTTTAAATTCTATTCCCGGGCAAAAAAGAAAAAAAAATCTTACCTAATGACTTAAAGTTCAAGACAAAACCTAAAGTTCAGAATCAAGGGTTTAGGTCCTCAGTCTCACTGGGTAGGCCTAACAACACCGCCCCCCCACCCCCCACCCCCCAACCAGTAGTAATCCTGTTATCTTGCCGACCTGGTTCCCTCACGCGCAGCTGTGCAGCTCCTGCTGCTACAGAAGCTGTGGTCAACCACCACTGAATATTCATGACCTCAGGTCACTGAAACATGGCGGTTCTCTTCCTTGCAGTGGTTATTGTCAGTCCAATAGAATGAATTAAGATTGGCAAAATACATAAATACTAAAAAAAAAAACACTTACTGAAGATTGCAACAGTTTTGCAGCAGTGCATATTATTATTATTTTTTTTTTTTTTTTTTTTTTTTTTGTTTTTTTTTTTTTTTTTTTTTTTTTTTTTTTTTTTTTTTCTTTTTTTTTTTTTTTTTTTTTTTTTTTTTTTTTTTTTTTTTTGCTCTATCACAGTCCTCCAATTCGACTGGGTGGTATTTATAGTGTGGGGTTCCGGGTTTGCACTCCTGCCTCTTAGGAGTCCATCACTCTTCTTACTATGGTGTGTGCCGTTTCTAGGATCACACTCTTCTGCATGAGGACCCGGGAGCTACTTCAGCCTCTAGTTTTTCTAGATTCCTTTTCAGGGATCTTGGATCGTGCCTAGTGCTCCTATGATTAAGGGTACGATTTCCACTGGCATATCCCATATCCTTCTTATTTCTATTTTCAAGATCTTGATACTTATCCAATTTTTCCCTCTCTTTCTCTTCAACTCGGTGTCCCATGGTATTGCGACATCAATGAGTGATACTTTCTTCTTGACCTTGTCAATCAAAATTATTATTATTATTATTATTATTATTTTATTATTATTATTATTATTATTATTATTAATTATTTATTATTATTATTATTATTCAAAAGACGAACCCTGTTCATATGGAACAAGCCCAAAGGGGGCATTGAATTGAAATTATCCAAAGAATATGGTGTTCAATAGAAAAAAGTAAGAAGAGGTAAAAGGAAATACGAAAGAGATCCCACTTCATAAATAAGGAAAAATGAAGTAATAAATGTATATATATATATATATATATATATATATATATATATATATATATATATATATATATATATATATATGTGTGTGTGTGTGTGTGTGTGTGTGTGTGTGTGTGTGTGTGTGTGTGTGTGTGTGTGTGTGTGTAGCAACACGTACGTTTTTTCATGTGGGCGCGGTCAATGAAAAATTCTTTTGAAGTTGATGGATACACGCTGGGTCTCTTGGAGACAAAGGTGAAAGTATGAGGTTTTAGCCCTCGCTCATTTTCGTGTGGAGGCCAATGTTGAAAGTGTGCTACATTTCATTCTTTATTTATTTTTTAATGAACTTCGTCCAGACACAAAAGCGGTAAATACCGAAGCCTTTCAATTTACAGCCGCGTAATTGACTATGAATGCAGGTGTATTGATAAATAGAACTTTCATTGAGAGAGAGAGAGAGAGAGAGAGAGAGAGAGAGAGAGAGAGAGAGAGAGTTTTACCATTTATTCTCCGTAACTTATGTAGTGCCTATTTGTCCTTGCGGATCGTGATATCTGAGATGTGTCCTAATATTATTACGTAGTGCATAAGTATTATCAAGCGAAAGGCCATTGCCAGCCAGTACTCGATTACTCGCCCCAACGCCGAAACTAGGAACACCCCCGTCGGGTGCACTAAAATGTAATAGTTAAAGAGGTCGTGAGGTGATTTTGTTGCGTAAACATTTACATATGCAATAAGACATCGCTGCATATGTCGAACATCCCAATACGCTACGGTACCCACTTCCTTTATGAGCGAAGAGAAAAGAGAGGAGACAGAAGCAACAAAATGGCAGTTGCTATGACATCTCAAGAGTAAATTCAGGACACTCCCCTCGATTTCTCTCATCCATACTTTTATCTATTTTTTACTTTTGTATTCATTTACTTATTTTCTAATAATTGATATCCCCTTTCTGTATTTCCCATTACCTTCTGTTACGTCTTTCGAATGAAGACCATAATATTCTTTGGAAGCTTGAATTTCAAGTCAGTGGGTCCTTTGGTTGGCTTGTTCCTTATGAAATATGGTTCATCTTTTGAATAATAATAATAATAATAATAATAATAATAATAATAATAATAATAATAATAATAATAATAATAAACTGTCAAATCGGACATGAAAGGTTAATTGAGTGTGATAGTTTAGGTTGACTAAGCAAATGTATTTGTCAGTCATTTTATTTTTAATCTTCTTATAGGTCTAGTTATGCAGAGTATATCAGAATATGTCATTCTTGTGCTATACTGTCAAATTGGAGGCTTCGCTCAGTCGTCGATTAATAAACATATGTAAATGACAGTTTTTTGGGGGCCATTATAACAGTTTATTCGACAATGAACTGCATTAATAAATGGAATAGTCTAGTTCAGACTTTATTAAAACTCACTTGCACTATTCATTCATGCGTGTGATTTGAGATTATATATATATATTATAGATATATATATATATATATATATATATATATATATATATATATATATATACCATATATTATATATATATATATATATATATATTTTTTTTTTTTTTTTTTTTTTTTTTTTGCTTTAAGGTATTTATAGATATTTCGTGTCTATGTTCCATGTTTCTTTGATTTTCACTTTGCCTGAGGGTATGGGGTGATGTTTGGAATATACAAGGAATTATTTTTTTTTACTCTCGTTCACCCTAGGGACTTGTAGGCGTCGTTCCTGACAAAATCAGTATGTGAAGAACATTATACAAAGAGTCTCCAGAGAGACCAAAGCACAATGTAGGGATAATTTCACGGTCGGGACCTGGTTCTGTGTACGAATAATATAGGCATCTACCTTCTCCTCAAAAAGGGAAAGGTTTTCTAGAAATGATGGAGGGCAGAGATAGCGGGAGAGACTCTCTCTCTCTCTCTCTCTCTCTCTCTCTCTCTCTCTCTCTCTCTCTCTCTCTCTCTCTCTTTAGAGGCATTACTTTTCTGGTCCCAGCTTTGTGAAAGATACCATGAAAATAAAACCACGTTTAAATTGTAATATTTTCCCAGTAACTGCTGCCAATAGAGCATCATTTCGAACTGTAAAACTTCATCGATTTGATGAGAGAGAGAGAGAGAGAGAGAGAGAACACTTCAGAGGGCAACCCAAAACCTCTGAAGCCACATTATGAGTCGGTGTGATCCTGCAAAGGCTCCAAAGCTTCTCTTTGCAACGGGTTGCGTTGGAAATGGGAAGTCGCTGCAGAACAGCTGTTGTTATGCTTTAAGTAATGTCATCTTTAGAGACTTTCTGGGGAGACGACACAAAGAAAGAGGGTTGGGTGTTGGGGGTGTGGCAAGGATGAATAAAATGAAAAGAGATGAGGCTGATATAATAATGAGTTACCCTCCTTTTATCGATTTTATCGATTAGCTTTAAGAAATGGTAAATAACGACATAAAGAAGAATGCCGGTACTACTTCTAGTTCTAAGACAAAAGATGATTATGAGTTTTTTTCCTGCCTTTTATACCCCCGAAGAAAAAAAAGTGACAATAACGTGTTTTCCTTTTCTCTATCATTAGTATTAAAAAAAATGTTATATAATAACATAATGAATGCCAGGACTGCTTCTAATTTAAATAAAAAGGTGGGGATTTTAGATGTGTGGTTCAATTTTTTTATTTTATTTTATACCCCAACAAGAAATAAGAAAAAATGTTCACAAGAACGCTCTTGGTCTCCGCCATTAGCATTAAGAAATGGTATATAATAACGCAAAGAAAAATGCCCCTCCCCCCACCACAACCACCAAAAAAAACGAAAGGATTTTAAGAGACGGTTTGTTCCTGTCCCTTCCTTTTATAACCCCAACGAGAAATACATTTATGCAGAAGGGGAAGCTGGAAAACGTCCTCCTGGGGGCGAAGTGACCATCTGGAAATACGAATGAGTTTTGGATGAGTTTTCTGTGAGTGCCCTCTGGTCACCACTTCCGGTGCCTTTCCCGAGCGACAGCCATACATAAATACATGCACTGGGTTTTCTTTGGCTTTGCCTTTTTTGGTTTGAGTTATTGGAACTTTGGAAGTTCAAGCGAAGATTTAGAGCATCAATACCTTCATACTATTCTCTTTGCATTTTAGTAAATTTTTATCTATTTGTTTATTCATTTCTTTTTTCTTTTTTTTAGTAAGTGGGAGCTCTACTTTTTGTGTTTCCCTTTATGTCTTATTTATTCCTAATGAACATAATATTCTTTGGAAGCTTGAATTTCAAGCCAATGACCTTATGACAATAGACCAGAAAACTAGGAGACATATGACAATACAAAAAGCACTACACCCAAGAGCAAATACGGACAGACTATACATAACACGAAAGGAAGGAGGGAGAGGACTACTAAGTATAGAGGACTGCGTCAACATCGAGAACAGAGCACTGGGGCAATATCTGAAAACCAGTGAAGACGAGTGGCTAAAGAGTGCATGGGAAGAAGAACTAATAAAAGTAGACGAAGACCCAGAAATATACAGAGACAGAAGAATGACAAACAGAACAGAGGACTGGCACAGCAAACTAATGCACGGACAATACATGAGACAGCAGACTAAAGAACTGGCCAGCAATGAAACTTAGCAATGGCTACAGAGGGGAGAGCTCAAGAAGGAAACAGAAGGAATGATAACAGCGACACTAGACCAGGCTCTAAGAACCAGATATGTTCAAAGAACGACAGATAGAAATAACATCTCACCCATATGCAGGAAGTGCAATATGAGAAACGAAACCGTAAACCACATAGCAAGCGAATGTCCGGCACTTGCACAGAACCAGTGCAAAAGAGGCATGATTCAGTGGCAAAAGCCCTCCACTGTAGCCTGTACAAGAAACACCAGGTACCTTGCAGTAATAAGAGGTACGAGCACCATCCCGATGGGAGTGATAGAAAACGATCAGGCAAAGATCTTCTATGACTATGGTATCAGAACAGATAGGGTGATACATGCAAATAGACCAGACGTGACGTTGATTGACAAAATCAACACGAAAGTATCACTCATTGATGTCGCAATACCACGGGACACCAGAGTTGAAGAGAAAGAAAAAGAAAAGACCTGACAATAGAAATAAGAAGGCTATGTGATATGCCAGTAGAAATCGTACCCATAATCATAGGAACACTAGGCATGATCCCAACATCCCTGAAAAGGAATCTGGAAACGCTAGAGGCTGAGTGTGCCCTGAGAACAGCGCACATAGTAAGAAAAGTGATGGACTCCCAAGGAGGCAGGATGCAACCCGGAACCCCCCACTATGAATACACACAGTCGAATTGGAGAAATGTGATAAACAAAAACATAACAAAAAAAAAAGAAATAATAATAATAATAATAATAATAATAATAATAATAATAATAACAATAATAATAATGATAATAATAATAATAATAATAATAATAATAATAATATATAATAATAATAATAATATAACAATAATATAATAATGATAATAATAATAATAATAATAATAAAATAATAATCAATAATAATAATAACTAATAGTAACTAATTAATAATAATAATAATAAGAAAAGTGATGGACTCCTAAGGAGGCAGGAAACAACCCGGATCCCCACACTATAAAAACCACACAGTCGAATAGGATTACAGTGATAGACAAAAAAAAAAAAAATAGAAATAATAATAATAACAATAATAATATGTTATTATCCCACGATAATTCTACGGCTTTTGGTTGGAGTTATTTGAACTTGCCATTTTATTGTATGGTATTATTCCACGATAATTCTGACGTTTCTGGGAGAGAGCATCAAAAGCAAATCTGTAATTTTCTACTGGAATGTTATGTTAGTCTACATTTACGCAGAAAAAAAATGTGATTAGGGATAACATCAAAGCAATTATTTTTTATATGCATCTATAAGTTTTGTCATTCCATTTCGTTCGTTCAGTCCTCGTAAATTTCCTATATATCAACAATTCCAGGACACTTGTTTTAATTTTTATTTCAAATTTAGTTTAGCTTTGTACAGAAAAAGTATCAAAACAATAATTTTTTTATTTTTATATGTGTCTGTAAGTTTTGGCATTCCATTTCGTACATTGTAAGTTACATATTTTCCAACTAACATAGTTCAAATTCATATATATATATATATATATATATATATATATATATATATATATATATATATATATATATATATATATATATATATATACATATATAAATGACATGGCGTAATATGTATCTGTTGCTAGGTCCATTATTCGTTTTTCCCATACATTACTTTCTATTACACTTTTACACCTTCTTTGCCGTCTTTATATATCGGTATATATGAAACTATCGAAGAGTGCCTCTTTTCTCGCCTTTTAATCGTCTTACAGTTGTAATTATCCCACCGTCTACGCCCTGAGAAACAGCCCACGTTTTTATTTTTTTATTTTTTTATTCTTTTGTTAGCAGTACATTTTTTATACCTGAATAAAACTCGTTCCATGTTGAAGAGAAACATTTGTCATCCCATTTCGTGAATCAGGTCGTGGAAATAAAGTCGGGGAAATAAAACGACACGAAAAGACTCCGGCTAATTACCACGACCAAGAATGATTTACACGGGAAAAATGTAACTTCAGTCCCAAGTGAGAGCGTAAGACCATTATCGAAATTAAAAAGATTTGACTCTGCCATGTTTTCCCACTGAAAATCTTACGTAAGTGACGGTCTTATATATATATATATATATATATATATATATATATATATATATATATAATATATATATATATATATATATATATATATATATATTATATACACACATATATATTGTAGTATATATTATATATATATATATATATATATATATATATATATATATATATATATGTATGTTATGTATAATATATATATATATATATATATATATATATATATATATATATATATATATATATATATATAGTATATTGATGAAATCGGCTGTTCAGGAGAATTGTGTGAAACTGAGCTTTAATAATAAGAACCGTTGTTTGAAGTGTTCAATGTTTCATCACGGCCAGAGCACTTATTAAATATTATTCAGAAGATGAAACCCATTCATAAGAAATAAGCCCACCACAGGGGCCACTGACTTGAGATTCAAGCTTCAAAAGAAAATGGTGTTAATTAGGAAGCAGTAAGAAGAGGTAAAGAAAAATATAAAAGGCAGAGAGACCCCACTTACTAAAAGAGAAAAAAATAATTAATGTATAGATGAATATATAAAATTAAGTTCTCAGTCTATATATCCTATCCAGATGATCAGTCAATTACTCCTTTATTCGGTGAAATACACGCTAGATAGATCACCATTTAAAATCTACAAAGTAAATGATTCCTCATTTACTTGGGATTTCCTGAATGCCATTCACGGCAAATGCCCATTTAATCTTTTTTTAGAGAATCGAACGAGACTCTTACTTTCAAATTCCGTTAACTGCAGCAATTTACTTTGTTATTGCACACCATATATTCTTTGGAAGCTTGAATTTCAAGTCGAAAACCCCTTTGTTCCATATGAATAGGGTTCGTCTCCTGAATAATAATAATTCTTGATAATAGTAAATTGTTGATTGTGAGGGTTACCCTAATAATTTTAGATCAATATCAGACTTATCAAAGTTACGGAAAATTTGTTTAGATATAAATCTGCCGTTGTAAAGGTTATTATATTTATAGATTGAATTTTCAGAAATACCTTAGGGAAAACGTTCTTTATGCAATTAATTGTATATTATGAGGTAATGTGTGTAGCTTAATCACCATAATTGACCGGATTCCTTCATATCATAATTTGGTCTCATTTATATTCTATTTAAAACCAAGGATTTTAATAGCACAACTAAAGGAGCGGTGTCATCGCTAGTTTTTTGTAGTTATTATGGATCAGTCTTCATTTATGCATCTTTGTGTTTTTCCACATATTCCTCCTCCTTTTGTCAACTTTTATTTTTTTTTTTGGCTTCATTTCCCCTCCATTTTATCATATTTGCCTTGTTCATAACTATTATCACCTAATCTTCTCCGTTTCCCTTTTCTTTTTCTCATATGGATCCACATCCTCTCCTTCCTTTTCTGAAAACGTCTTCCCTTTGACCATTCGCGAAACTCTCTTCCTCCTCCATCTCGTCTCTCTTTTATTTCCACTGCCTCTGAATATTGCCGCTCCTGAAACGCAGTCTTCTTGTTCCCTCTGCCTCTGCCAGACAAGAAAGACCCCATTCCAATATCAGAGCCCGACTGTAACGCCTTGTTCTATTTGAGGGGTGTCCTTGCGAGAAAGTCACAGCATCTCCGAGGGGGACAATGGATGCAGGAAGGTCCTTTAACAAGGCGGTTCTTCCCCCGAAGTCTCTGGCCGGTGTATATGCTTGGAAAGTTGGCCGTTTGAATACTGATGTTAATATTCTCGCCTGAGAGGCCGTTGGGAAACTAGGGATGTCTGGGGTGCGGTGTTGGGCTGGCATGTATGATGAGACTCCTTACGTATGATCTATATGTTAACTGATGTATATGTTGACTTTTTAAAGAGCTTTGCCTATTTTGATATGATCTGTGTTATCTTTTCAATGAGCAATGTCTTATTTAGGTATATATGTGTTTTTTTTCAAGGAGCTTTGCAAATTTTGATATGATCTGTAAGTTAACTTTTGAAGGAAGGTTGCCTTATTTTCATATGATTTGAAGTAGCGTGTATAATAAATAAAATCCTGTTGTGTTTAGGAAATGTATTAAAAAAGTTAAAATTCACTATTGTTCCAAATAAACTGGTTTCCTATTCAGTTGATTACAGATTAATAAATTGAGAAAAAGGAAAGTTCCAAATGTCATAAAAAAAAAAAAAAATATATATTATATATATATATATATATATATATATATATATATATATATATATATATAGAGACAGAGAGAGAGAGAGATAGAGGAGATGAGACGAGAGAGAGAGAGAGAGAGAGAGAAGAGAGAGAAGAGAGAGAGAGAGAGAAGAGCGCAACCTTCGGTCATTACTCAACTGCCGCTATTAACAACAATTTCTAAATATTCAGCGACCTGACAATATTGTCAAGGTCCGCTGATTGAATTACATAACAGAACAACTAACTGTCAAGCTTGTGGTTATTATCATTTAGGTTAAAATAAAATAATAAAAAAGACAGCCTAGTGATGTGGTTTTCGTCCGTCTTCCTCTGATTATATATATATATATATATATATATATATATATATATATATATATATATATATAATATATATATATATATATATATATATATATATTTGATCTCCGGATTCGGTTTACCAATGCACTGCATATGCATCATTTTCTTTTCATGTTTGTGTAAGATTATTTGTTTTTTAATCTTTCATTGCTGATTAATTTTCCATTGTTTACGTGGGTCAGAAGTTCATTTTCATTAAAACGCCTCTTCTACACGGTCAGATTTATATTTTTGATTCATGTACAAATTTAGTCTGTGCCTTAATTGCATATCATAAATTGTAGCCCTTTTTTCCTCGTATTATATTACTGCCATAAATTATTCCTTAATTTTTACAGTCAGGAACTTTTTCGATATTACTTACGCTCCATTGCATTCCGTGTTAATTAAAAGGTTTCATGGCATGTTATATACATATATATATATATATATATATATATATATATATATATATATATATATATATATATATATATATATTATATATATATATATATATATATATATATATATATATATATATATATATAGTATATATATATATATATATATATATATATATATATATATAGATATATATATACTTCACATTTTATTCTTTCTAAAGTAATTTCCATTTTCAAATACGATTAAATTTGTATAGCTTTTACTTTATTTTTCAGTTTTCCGAGATATAGAATAAAAAAAAAATAGGTCGCATCTCCATCTTACCCAAGAGCTATGAGCAAACAATTCAGGCTTTTCTAGTTCATTTATTTTAAGGTCCTTCATAAACATTTTACAAATATACGGGTCCAAATGGTACATTCCCAGACTAAGTTTTAGGTTGTTTTTATTAGTGATTTGTATAATTGCTGATTCCAGTATATTTCTTGAAACATAATCATTAGATCTAGCAATTACAGAGGTATCACACAATTAATACGATGAGATTTTTCACTCAGATGGATAAACAGTGCATTTGAAGTCGGGGCTGTTCTAACTGAATACATATGCTGCTTAATACGTAAACATAAATTTTTACTTGACTGACCAACATAAAACGATGGGCAATCCTTACAAGGAATTTTGTAAATGATGTTGATATTTGTTACGGGACTATTCTTAATTAGCATATCTTTAATGGTATTGTTATAAGAGAACACTACATTAACATTAAACGATTTAAATATTGATTTTATGGTTTCAAATCCACGAAAGGAAGGTAAGCTAAGTACATTTCTTTTTCATTAATAGCAACACTATAAAACTTTTTGTGAGCTTTTTGATAACATAAATCAATTAAATGAGGTGGGTAGCAGAGATCGTTTCCTATCTTTTTTATGTATTATATTTCTTGGTCAAGATATTGTGGTCTCGTGAAACGCAAGCTCGTAGGAACATAGAAGAAAAAATTGAAATTTTAATATTAAGATGGTGGCCAGAATAAAAATGTACATTTGTTAAATTATTTGTGGGTTTTCTATAAATGCTGAATTTACATTGGAAAGATTCTCTATGTATTAATACATCTAGAAAAGGGATGACATTGTTATTTTCAATTTCAACGGTGAATTTTATGGATGACACTAAATTATTCAATTTAGGCAATAAATCATTTACATCGATACCAACAGGTAAGACTACTAAGATGTCATCTACATATCTGTACCATATTAAGGGGACAAGTGTGATATTCGGGAGGTGTTGTCTATAAAAAAAATTCCGTATATAAGTTTGAAAGGAGAGGTGATAAAGGGTTGCCCATGGCGATACCAAATATTTGTTGGTAATATTCTCCATTAAAAATAAATCTGCAATCACAAATACATAACTTAATCAATGAAATTATGTGACTAACGTACATAGGCAATTCATGAAATACAAGTTCATTACTTAAATATTCTAGCACAGAGTCAATAGGGACTTTTGTAAACAAGGAACATACATCAAAACTGACAAAGATATCACTAGGGAGGTTGTGTGGCACG
>NC_087207.1:96646199-96651199 GCF_015104395.2 Macrobrachium nipponense | reverse complement strand
ACTGATTTTGATCTTCAAAAAATAAACTGGGACAACAAAGGTGAAAGGAGGAAAAAGCTTCAAGAAAAATATATTTGAACTATGTTAGTTGGAAAATATGAAACCTACAATGTACGAAATGGAATGCCAAAACCTACAGACACATAAAAATTTAAAAATTGTTTTGATACTCTTTCTGTGGAAAGCTAAACTAAATTTGAAATAAAAATTAAAACAAGTGACCTGGAATTGTTGATGTATAGGAAATTTACGAGGACTGAAAGAACGAAATGGAATGACAAAACTTATAGAGGCATATAAAAAAACTATATTTGAAAAATAATTGCTTTGGTGCTATCCCTAATCACTCTTGTTCTGCGGAAATGTAGACTAAATCTGAAGCAACATAACACTCAGTCCATCACTAATGGTTCACATTCTTATTGTTATTATTATTATTTTTTTTTTGTATCACAGTCATCCTATTCGACTGTGTGGTTTTTAAAGTGTGGGGTTCCGGGTTGCATCCTGCCTCCTTAGGAGTCCATCACTTCTCTTACTATGTGCGCCGTTTCTAGGATCACACTCTTCTGCATGAATCCTGGAGCTACTTCATCCTCTAGTTTTTCTAGGTTCCTTTTCAGGGACCTTGGGATCATGCCTAATGTTCCTATGATTATGGGTATAATTTCCACTGGTATATCCCATAACCTTCTTATTTTTATTGTCAGGTCTTTTCTCTTTCTTTCTCTTCAACTCTGGTGTCCCGTGGTATTGCGACATCAATGAGTAATACTTTCGTTTTGATTTTGTCAATCAACGTCACGTCTGGTCTATTTTCACGTATCATCCTTTCTGTTCTGACACCATAGTCCCAGAAGATCTTTGCCTAATCGTTTTCTATCGCTCCTTCAGGTTGGTGCTCGTACCACTTATTACTGCAAGGTAGCTGGTGTTTCTTGCAGTTTCCAGTGGGGGGCTTTTGCAACTGAATTATGCCTCTTTTTGTACTGGTTCTGTGCAAGTGCCGAACATTCGCTTGCTATGTGGTTTATGGTTTCGTTTCTCATATTGCACTTCCTGCATATGGGTGAGATGTTATTTCCATCTGTCGTTCTTTGAACATAACTGGTTCTTAGGGCCTGATCTTATGCCGCTGTTATCATTCCTTCAGTTTCCTTCTTTAGCTCTCCCCTCTGTAGCCATTGCCATGTGTAATCGCTGGCTAGTTCTTTAGTCTGTCTCATGTATTGTCCGTGCATTGGTTTGTTGTGCCAGTCCTCTGTTCTGTCTGTCATTCTCCTGTCTCTGTATATTTCTGGGTCCCCGTCTATTTTTATCAGTCCTACTTCCCATGCCCTCTTGAGCCACTCGTCTTCACTGGTTTTCAGATAATGTCCCAGTGCTCTATTCTCGATGGTGACGCAGTCCTCTATGCTTAGTAGTCCTCTCCCTTCTTCATTTCGTGTTATGTATAGTCTGTCCGTGTTTGCTCTTGGGTGTAGTGCTTTGTGTATTGTCATGTTTCCTAGTTTTCAGGTCTATTGTCATAAGTTTCCTAGTTTTCTTGTCTAATTGTTATTATTATTATTATTATTATTATTATTATTATTATTATTATTATTATTATTATTATTATTATTATTATTATTCAGAAGATGAAACCTATTCATATGGAACAAGGCCACCAAAAGGGTCATTGGCTTGAAATTCAAGCTTCCAAAGAATATGATGTTCATTAGGAATAAATAAGACGTAAAGGGAAATACAAAAAGCAGAGATCCTACTTACTAAAAACAAAAAATGAAAAAATAAATGACTAAACAAATAGATAAAATTTTATCAAAATGCAAGGAGAATAGTATGAGGGTATTGATGCTCTAAATCTTCGCTTGAACTTCCAAAGTTCCAATAACTCAAACCAAAAAAGGCAAAGCCAAAGAAAATCCAGCGCATGTATTTATGTATGGCTGTCGTTCGGGAGAGGCACCGGAAGTGGTGACCAGAGGGCACTCACAGAAAACTCATCCAAAACTCATTCGTATTTCCAGATGGTCACTTCGCCCCCAGGAGGACGTTTTCCAGCTTCCCCTTCTGCATAAATGTATTTCTCGTTGGGGTTATAAAAGGAAGGAACAGGAACAAACCGTCTCTTAAAATCCTTTCGCTTTTTTTGGTGGTGGTGGTGGTGGGGGGAGGGGCATTTTTCTTTGCGTTATTATATACCATTTCTTAATGCTAATGGTGGATTCCAAGAGCGTTCTTGTGAAAAAAATTTTTTATTTCTTGTTGGGGTACAAAAAAAATAAAAAAAACTGAACCACACATCTCTTAAAATCCCCACCTCTTTTATTTACACTAGAAGCAGTCCTGGCATTCATTATGTTATTATATATCATTTTTTAATACTAATGATAGAGAAAAGGATGACACGCTATTGTCACTTTTTTTCTTCGGGGTATAAAAGGCAGGAAAAAAAAACTCATAATCATCTTTTTTCTTAGAACTATTAGTAGTACTGGCATTCTTCTTTATGTCGTTATATACCATTTCTTAAAGCTAATCGATAAAATCGATAAAAGCAGGGTAACTCAGAATTATATCAGCCACAGCTCTTTTCATTTTATTCATCCTTGCCACACCCCCAACACCCAACCCTCTTTCTTTGTGTCGTCTCCCCAGAAAGTCTCTAAAACTGACATCATTACTTAAAGCATAACAACAGCTCTTCTGCAGCAACTTCCCATTACCAACGCAACCCGTTGCAAAGAGAAGCCTTTGGAGCCTTTGCAGGATCACACCGACTCATAATGTGACTTCAGAGGTTTTGGGTTGCCCTCTGAAGTGTTCTCTCTCTCTCTCTCTCTCTCTCTCTCTCTCTCTCTCTCTCTCTCTCTCTCTCTCTCTCTCTCTCTCTCTCTCTCTCTCTCTCTCATCAAATCGATAATGTCTTACGGTTCGAAATAATACTCTATTGGCAGCAGTTACTGGGAAAATATTAAAATTTAAATGTAGTTTTATTTTCATAGTACCTTTCATAAAGCTGGGACCAGAAAAGTAATGCCTCTAGAGAGAGAGAGAGAGAGAGAGAGAGAGAGAGAGAGAGAGAGAGAGAGTGAGTGTGTCTCTCTCCCGCTCTCTCTGCCCTCCATCATTTCTAGAGAACCTTTCTCTTTTTGAGGAGTAGGTAGATGCCTATATTATTCACATACAGAACGAGGTGCGACCGTGAAATTATCCCTACATTGTGCTGTGGTTTCTCTGGAGACTTTGTATAATGTTCTTCACATACTGATTTTGTCAGGAACGACGCCTACAAGTCCCTAGGGTGAACGAGAGAGAAAAAAATAATTCCTTCTATATTCCAAAAATCACCCCATACCCTGATGCAAAGTGAAAATCAAAGAAACATGGAACATAGACACGAACTATCTATAAATACCTTAAAGCCAAAAAAAAAAAAAAAAAAAAAAAAAAAAAAAAAAAAAAAAGAAAGAATAAAGAAAGAAAGAAGATATAAATATATATATAATATATATATATTATATATATATATATATATAATACATATAATATATATTAATATATATATATATATATAGATATAATATTATAAATAATATATAGGTATTTATACCTATATAATACATATATATATATATATACTATATATCGTATATATATATATAGATATATGATATTATTACTATATACATATATATAATTATATTAAATATATATAGTATATATATATATATATATATATATACTACTATATATATATTTAACGGAAGATTTTGAATCTCGGTTCTTCTATATTAAAAGGTAGCGATGGATCGTGCGTCTAAGATACTGGCAACATCCAACATCCCTTTTCTCCAACTCCAACACTAACACACCCCCCCACTCTCTCTCTCTCTCTCTCTCTCTCTCTCTCTCTCTCTCTCTCCAATACCTAAGGCCATAAATCAGACTCATGAACTTACAAAAATAACATTTATTTAAGAGCAAAGCGCAAACTAAATAACTCAGGTTCTTAACAAAATGATTAAGTAAGTGATAGCCCACTCCATATTTCTACTCCAATAATCCAACATTATCTTAGTCACAAAACTGGGCAAGTCATAAAACAGTCTCCATAGTAACACCATGAAACATTAGTTAAGTTCCCATATCAATTAAGTCAGTTCCCCTTTCTCAGAACCACCTATAAAAAGACAAGAGAATATATCGATAAGCAAAAATTATAAATCAAATCAAAAGATCATATGAAATAGAATATCTTTGAAATAAATATTCAAAATACAGACAAGCCACACTTTCGGCCAAAATAAGTATGCTTACCCATTCAACATAGTATGCACAAACACTTTACAAAAGATACTTTTGCAGAAACCATCTTGGCTCTGCCGCCTCTGTAATGATCTCTCCCATCTTGGTTACCTTACACTCTCATATGTAGGGGAAAAGCTTGCACACATGCATGAACTCACACACATTGTTCACGCCCCAGTAAGCCACTCAGAGCCAGTTTCAGAAGTCACCTCTGTGACCGCCCATAGCAACAGGACTAGGCACTGATCTGCATAGGTAGAAGTTTTGACATCACGCCACCCAAAAAGATACATCAGCATTTCTGTGTCTCCATAGGAAGTTAAACTGATGACCTCTACATTCTAAGAAAGTCACAATACATCACCTTACAATGGTGTCCAAAATATACAATGGTGTTCCTAGTTTTGGCGCTGGGGCGAGTATCGAGTGCAAACTGGCAAAGACCCTTCGCTTGAAAATACTTATGCATTACGTAATAATATTAGGACACATCTCAGATATTACGATCCGCAAGGACAAATAGACACTACATAAGTTACGGAGAATAAATGGTAAAACTCTCTCTCTCTCTCTCTCTCTCTCTCTCTCTCTCTCTCTCTCTCTCGAAATGAAAGTTCTATTTATCAATACACCTGCATTCATAGTCAATTACGCGGCTGCAAATTGAAAGGCTTCGATATTTACGA
>NC_087207.1:96639369-96640699 GCF_015104395.2 Macrobrachium nipponense | reverse complement strand
CTTGCCTCCAAGTTTTGTTCCTCAGTAAACTTCCTAATATGAACACAACTGAGGGCGTCCGCTTATCTTACGGGTTTAATATCCGTATTAAAGTATTAACGAATCTATAAATTCTGATAAGAGGCACAAAACCAGATGTCTTAGTTTTGACTGATTGCTTCGTTTAACGGCCAAAGAAGACTGAAAGGCATATGCTAATTATATCTCGTTCCAGAGGCCTACACTACCTGCTGATCTTTAAAAAAAAAAAAAAAAAAAAAAAAAAAAAAACCCTTTGCCTGAAGCAGCAGACTGGAGCTTGGAGACGCGTCTAACAAACCCGCAAACCCAATCAAAGGGTCGATGCTATTCGAATACTACCGGACCAACCGGCCACCTACCCCCAGCCCCACTTCCTATGGAGAGTAAGTAGTTACTAATTACCCGCTGTAGCCTACTCGTCGCCGGGAATGAAAGATCCCTTTGAGTGATGAGAGAAACCAGACGTGAACATAGCGTACATTCTTGCATTAGGAAAGCAGAAAGTGCTTGATGCAGGAGGACGCGATGTTCCAAGCAGTAAAGTACCACTTGATAAGGAAGGTATACACAGTCTTAAGACCTGCTACGAGTGCTCTTCGTTTTACTGGTTATCCAGATATATTATAAACCTTAACACCTGATCAGTTAATTTGGTTGGTACACCCAAGATGGAAGTTTCAAAATCCGTCTTGTGAGCGGGAGTTATATTCATGTTACGGCTCTGACACTTCTTGGCTCGAGTCCAGGTAGAAAAAGTAGCATATGATAATGGTTTTAACCAATGGTTTTAACCTTTTATGTATCTACATTTCCGGCGTGTTTAGTATACACCCGTTGGGAGATTTTTTTTTATTAACTATGTATCCACCTTTGAATTGAATTTATAAAGTTTGTGGCCATTTGCCACGCGCCGGAGCCAAAGGCCATTCAGCGCATATATATCAACAGGATATATTTACTAAAAAAGGTACACATATAATTAATCCAAATTATTAAAATAAACTTCATATTAAAATACTCAATTAAATATCATAGAACAAATGGATTTCCTTAAGAAATTTAAAAATCTCTTCTACGGGAGCACCCTCTCCTAAAATATCTGACAAAGGTTTGTTGGTGAAACCAAACCGACGTCTATGATTAAAATAAAGAGGACAGTCAACAAATATATGCCTCACTGTAATACCAACATTACAATTGGAGCATTGAGGAACCTGCCTCTCTGCTCCACTAGTTAAAAGATACCGGTGAGTTAAAAACATATGCCCTATACGCAGGCGCGTTAAAACTATACTAGATCTTCTATCCA
>NC_087207.1:96621869-96631869 GCF_015104395.2 Macrobrachium nipponense | reverse complement strand
AAGTAAATGAAGAGTTCATTAAACTGTCATATTGTATTGAGTCTGCAATTTTACACAGCGAATGCATTATTCATATTCTTGTAGCGCTGTCATTTCATATCCCTTGTTCTTGTCGCATATTTTAACATGGAAAGAAATATTTCATTATATAACAGAGTAAGATTTAAATGAGTGAGGTATACTTTATGAATTTTGGGTCGTGTCTAAGTCTTCGTTTTTTTTTTTTTGAGCACTGTAGTCGAATACCTCAAGTTCATTGGAGACCAGACGCTTTCCTTGCATATTTATGCAGTGCAAAATACAAAATGATGCCAAATTTGTACAATTCTTCCTTGAAATTTAAGACATTCAGTTAATCGGAACTTGTTTTTGAATCGATGCCTTTGGATCAGCTAAAGATGACATTCAGCTAACAGGGTAAGGAACTTACATTTGAATCGATGACTTTGCAACAGCTAATGTTACACGCTTTCCATATACTATATACTAAATGGCGACTCTATTCGAGATTACGCTCGACTGATTTATGGCTCCAGAACCATTTCATAAGACGGTGGTTTTCATCTTACTGAAGAACTTCCCTCACCTTATTCATAAGAGGGCCCATTCAGTTCCTCTTTGGACGAGTTGTCTTCGCGCTCGGCAACCAATCCAGTGGTCCGAGGTTTGATTCTTGGCCCGGCCAACGCAGAATCAGAGGAATTTATTTCTGGTGATAGAAATTCATTTCTCTTTTTAATGTGGTTCGGATCCAACAATAAGCTGTAGGTCCCGTTGCTAGGTGACCAATTGGTTCCTAGCCACGTCAAAATATCTAATCCTTCGGCCAAGCCCTGGGAGAGCTGTTCATCAGCTCAGTGGTCTAGTAAAACTAAGACAGACTTAACTTTTCCATCTGCCTGTCTTTCCCTTCCCGAGAAGCCAGGCAATTTCGCCAGATTTTCAACAAGATGAAAAATGGTCGTGTGACAAACTCTTACAAGATTGAAGCGCCTTCTCGAGAGGAAGGAGATTAAATTAACACAAGCTTATTCTCACGAGAAAAAATAAATCTTCATATTATCAGCGCTTCTTGAGTGCTTGCTGCAAGCACTCGCCTCCCTTCTCTCTTGATAACCGCTATTCAGAATATATAATAATTGTTAACTTTGGAGTGAATTGTTATTGCCAAGTTGATCATTAGTCGTAATATAGCCTTTCAAGACATTATAACAGCATTACGTGTGATAAGTCGCTTGCCCCCGTCATTTCAACTGATAGCGTTTTGAACTTCGAATAAAGTAGGCTAACTCAAGAATTTGATTTCACAAAATAAAACTCTTCAAATTCTATATTGCGTCTGAGAATGTCACCTTCAGAGTTTCCCTCTGAATATTTTATTCAGTTTGAACCAGGTTTCCTCACTCTTTTTTTCTACCAGAAATAATTGGGAGCGGTGAAGATAAGCAAGGTGTCCTCATTTTGGGAAGTCTCACAGTGACCGTATTACCCCCACCATTTAAAGCCAACCAGTTCCCGAGAGGAATTTCTCGTTCATCCATGAAACCGGATGTTGTGTTCAGGAAGGCAGCTGAGAAAAAGGAACGAAAATATGAGGAGTCGCCAGTTTTACTGCTAATTGCAGCTTACCATCTGCTGATTGCCTCTCTCGAGTAGGCACTAACTCTCCTCAAGGATGCAATTTGGAAACGACGGTGCGCATTGTAAAGCCTAAATGCAGGACGATTTCGGCTACTTCACCTTCGGAATCAGCTTGTACAAATTTCCTCCACGACGGCACCATCTACCAGAATTTGTATATCAAGTCAAATGCAACATTTGCATCATATTCATAAGTCACAAATGTGCAAAGTTAATCTTCATGAACAGAGTCAATGTGTGAAACCTTCGGTCAGTTTTACAGCTTTTTAACAAACCATATCGTTCCATCTCATGATACGTTAAGACAACATCATGGCTGCAAGTTTGCTATTTATTTCCTTACATTACCTTCTCAGCATGTTTACTCATTTTTCTCTTTATGCAAATCCACTACAAAGACGAAAAAGGGAAAATGGTCATTCACGAACAGCGAATTTAACAATTTCACAGAAGACTGTTGTCACCAATGAATTTAACGTTTCCACAGAAGACAGACACCAATAAATACATTTCACTTCGGCTGACGGGTGAATATCCGGTGTCCATTTTCACTCCATGCCTCCTACCCTCTCTTCTTTCTTCAAGAGAGAAAAGAAAAATTCCTACAAGTTCATCCCCATTGTCCTTGCAGTGAATAAAACAGACAGAGATAAAATAATTGATAAAGTTACAATAATTTTACCCGAGACCATAAAATAATCACACTTCATCAGTGATGAAACATTCTAAGTTATGACTTTTTCTTTACGGGAGTACGTCTCAAGTGAAAACATTTTTATACACTAGAAGGAAAAGTTGACTTCCTTTGCACTTTGCTCTTTGTGTTTTGAGGAAAGAGTCTTGCAAGATTCATCACTGATTATTAAGTTCCCTTTCCAACTCGAGTTACATATCACTAAGCGTACTCAGCAACACTGACATCGTTTATCATCATCAGATAAACAAACATTACGCGGTACAGGTTTGCGATAATGAGCCATCTCGTGATTCGGCGACAGATATGATGGCGGAATCGGTTATGGCATCTCTCTATATGTTTAACTCAAGATGACTGAAAGCGTATCCAATGAAGGAAGACTCCTCATCCTCTGAAAAATGGGAGGTTTCTAGGTCACGTGATGTTTGAAGTAGCACAAGTGACTCAGAGTAACGTTCTCTTTGTCATAGTCAACTAGACAGTGTATTGCCCTGCTGAATGCTCAATGCTCGCGATTATGGTGGCTGTAGCCAGTTCCAATTTTCTGGGTATCAAGTTCATTGATTTTCACAACAGATGACTCCGGCATTCCAGGGCTAGATTCGAGTTTTGTAGGGGAGGGGGCGGTCGGCTTGGATTTCATAAACAAAAGTGTGACAGACAATGCTGAGGTCTGTCGGACTCAGGTGGAAAGGAATGACATCAGCAGATACTTGTATGGAAAAGCATTATATACGACAGCTGAGACGGACAGAAACATAAACGTTGAGGGATAATGAAATTGAAAATTTTAAAAGCTTTTACTAGATAGACTTTGCTGTATAATGTCTTCCATCTTGTGAAAGTGGAAGTTCCAGATGCGTTTTTGAGTGGTACTGATTTTGACAAGGCGCGGTTGAGTATAGGCCAGTATTTACTCATCATTTTTCAACAATATTTGCCCATGACATGAACTCTGTTGTAGCTCCTCAGCCACGGGAAAATACCTCGATATATTTGAAATGGGAGGCCTCCCTTTTTAATTAAATTTTCTACCCTCATCGATTGTCCCTCTCATATCTGTCCATTCTTCGTTTCTGTATTTACACAATAACCCAAGTGAGGGGAAAAACATCTTTATTGCGAAGAACTGATCAAGTTCTCATTTCTTCCTTTCTGTGCCCTGTTTACGTCTGATTGGCGATAATTGTGCTTCGGTTTGCTTCCAAGACGAATCAGAGTAAATATCTGTTTGTTTTATATTATAAGATTTCTTCATCTCTATTTCATGTTAATCTGTATTGTCGCCATTGATTTTATTCAAAGACTATAATCTCTCTAACCTTTATTCGTTTTCGACATTTGGGTGATTGTTCGTTGCTTTCACTTCTTAGTTTGTTTTTCATTTGTCTCATCTACATCGTTCCTTAAGTTTTCCTGTCTACTGTTCCCTTTCATCTTTTATGAAATTGTTTTTTCTGCTTAATTTCATTTCCTGTACTCGAATTCCTTCCTTATTGGACTTTTGGGCTTTTAGCATTCTGCTTCTTTAAATAATAATAATAATAATAATAATAATAATAATAATAATAATAATAAGGCTTCCTGTAAATGCCTGTTAAGTAGGTCTTATTGGCGAGAGAGAGAGAGAGAGAGAGAGAGAGAGAGAGAGAGAGAGAGAGAGATATTCAACAACTAATAATAATAATAATAATAATAATAATAATAATAATAATAATAATAATAATAATAATGGCTTTCTGTAAATGCCTGTTAAGTAGGTCTTATGGAGAGAGAGAGAGAGAGAGAGAGAGAGAGAGAGAGAGAGAGAGAGAGTCTCAACAACTAAAATGCTTTCGGACAATACACATGATCTTCGCAATTTTCAAAATGCTTCAGGAAAGAGGAGAAGAAAGAAATTCCGGAGAACATAATCAAGGAAGTTGGCTTCCAGGAGGAGAGGCTGACTATCTCGTTAAGACTTTCAAGATTTACTTTACTTTGGCAAGTGAATTTTCATGGAGCTACACCATTTTGCGTTTTCTGTAAATGAAAACTATTGAGATGGCTTTGTCTACCGGTCCGCACTTTTTCTGTCCGCCCTCAGATCTTAAAAACCACTGAGGCTAGAGGGCTGCAAATTGGTATGTTGATCATCCACCTTCCAATCATCAAACAGAACAAATAGCAATCCTTTAGCCTCATTAGCTTCTATTTTATTAAGGTTAAAGTTAGCCATAATCGTGCGTCTGGCAACTGTATAGGACAGACCGCCACGGGGCGTGGTTAAAGTTTGACGGGCCGCGGCTCATACAGCATTATACCGAAACCACCGAAAGTTAGATCTATTTTCGGTGTCCTGATTATACGCCTATGAGGGAAACTCGATTACCACGCCGAAGAGAGTTCAGCGCATTTTTACTTCTTCTTATTGGTCAGTGGATCACTCGAAAATTCACGCCATTGAGTTCCATTCTCGGTCCTTCTTCTTTCATTCCTCCAGGTAACATCTGGGGTAGGAAAAGAGCAGGTCACCAGAGCTATAGTAGATTCACATCAACCGTGCATTTGATGTCTAGACCAGTCTCTTATGACGCTCCTGATTGGCTGTTGATAAGCCAATCACAGGGCTGGAAACTTTGTCTCTCTCGAGAGTTCACATGAGTAACTATGTTCCACTTCTCCTAGGTCCTCGTTGGACGAGTGAGTTTCGCGCTCGGGTACCGATCCGATCGTCCGAGGTTCGATTATCGGCTCGGCCAACGCGGAACCAGAGGAATTTATATCTGATGATAGAAATTCATTTCTCGATATAATGTGGTTCGTATCCCACAATAAGCTGTAGGTCCCGTTGCTAGGTAACCAATTGGTTCCTAGCTACGTAAAAATATCTAATCCTTTGGGCCAGCCCTAGGAGAGCTGTTAATCAGCTCAGTGGTCTTGTAAGACTAAGATATACTTTTTCCACCTCTCATGAGGGATACGTCTTTCAAAAGTGTCCCTCAGTAGAGGTGGAACATGCATCCTGCCTATGTGAACTCTCGGGAGAGGCTGAGAGTTTCCAGCCTTGTGTTTGGCTTATCAACAGCCAATCAGGAGCGCCGTAAGGGACTGGTTTAGACATCAAATGCACGGGTGATGTGAATCTACTATAGCATGACGTCATCTTACTCGTCATAAATGAAACACAACAAGTCTTTCGTTATTCTGCCGATGCCTTTTCTCTCTTTGTTATGATTTGGTGTAATGCCTTATTAAAACGAATTTGAAATACCTTGTTCACCTTTCAGATAATAATTTGTCCTGTTTTATGGGCACAATCCTTGCCACTTACTCTTGACTATTATATTTATTACTCAAATTCTCCTTTCACGACGTACCATTTAGCATATTCCATTCTTTACCAAGCGTCGCTTGCTTGTTTTTCACTAATCTTGGGCTCAGTGATAATTCTTCCTTCTGAACTGCAGAAAAGACGTTCGAACTCGTTCCACTTCGCGTGAGAATATGGCTGAGTGTAAATCTGTATTCTGGTGCACAACTCTCATTCTCTGGGGATTTTATTTTATCTTTTTTGGTAACCTGATGTCGTCTGTGCACTGAAGCATTTCTAAAGCCTTTCTGCCTTCTTTTCTTATTCTCCGACATTCTTCTTCTCCCTCGCGTGTTCGAAGAATTACGGTATTCTCTCGTGAGAAGAGGAAATTTCTGGGGGATGGTGGTCATGCCAAGTTCTCTCTCTCTCTCTCTCTCTCTCTCTCTCTCTCTCTCTCTCAAGGCTCCTCTAAGATACGAACAAAAGGATATGTTAATTTTGACATATATAAAGCGCGATAAAACCTCGACTCTCTCTCTCTCTCTCTCTCCTAACAAACGAACAAAAGGATATGTAAATTTTGACATGTAAAGTGAGTCTACTTATGATTCAAGAAAAGAAACTTGAAAACAGGAAAGTTTTACTAAATCAAAGCGAGTGTATCTATGGCACACTGACACTGGCCCTATTTCCCCGTATTTCCTTCTTTCCATAGTGCATTATGTACTTATACATAGAAACAATTCACAGCCAGATATGAATGCAAACATATCTTGGAAACTAAACAGAGTAGGGAAATGTTTGATTCGCAAAGGTGACTGGATGAAGACGCTTCATAAGAAAATATCTTGAAGTCTACGAAGGAACCACTGGTGGACAGATAATACCGTATTCAAACTGGCACATGAATACAACTTTTCGTATATTTGATTCAGTTTGATGATTTCCATGTATACGTGATTTAATTTGATTAATCTAAGTGATTTGATTTTATTTCCATGTATTTGTGATTCCATTTGATTACTCTAAGTGATTTACTTTGATGATTTACAAATTTATTTAATTTGATTCATCTAAGTTATTTAATTTGATGAATTCCGTGTATACTTGATTTAATTTGATTTGTCCGATTGATTTAATTTGATTTGTCTACGTTATTTAACTTGATTATATCCATATATACGTGATTTAATTTGATTCGTCTAACTGATTTAGTTTGATTCGTATGTGATTTAATTTGATTCGTTTAAGCGACTTATTAGATGATTTCTATACATACTTGATTCAATTTGATTCGTCTAACTCATTTAATTTGATGATTTCTATGTATACGTGATTAATTAGATGAGTTCCATATATACGTGATTTGATTTAACTCGTGCAAGTGATTTAATTTGAGGATTTACATGTACAAATCGTTGCCTGAGTTTGAATCATGAAAACCGCTCGGAATATAGTCTTTTATAAAAAGCCTACCTATTAAAAAGAAAAAAAGAGAAAAAAAAAAACGAAAACTACCTCACTATCCGGCCTCCCTCAGCCCATCCCTCCTCCTACCATGCCCCGACAGTGCAAGCAACTGGTGCCAAGCTACCCTACCAGACCGTGGTCTAAATTCGTTTTTTCAAGGGTACATATCAGTGGTTTTTGTTCTTTGAACTTGTGGATTAGCATTCTCATAGAAGTCGTATGAAAATCCTTGAGTTATAGAGGAGTTTATCGGATAAAAGTAAGTGAAACATATATTGTTAATATTGCATTAGAATAGATTTGACAATATTGAAAATTCTTGAATACGCAGAGTTATACCAAACGCTCACCATGACCGTGAAATATAGAAAAGGACTTCATGCACTGAAAACAGATGTACTCACTCTTTATTCTGATCCTTTGGAGCATTTGAAACAGGAAACCGACAGGAATTCGTCCTGAAACCTGTAGGATATTTATTCAAAATTAGATATGCGAATAAAAATCTGTTCACGCAAAAGAAATACACCAGACTACTTTCAAAAGTTAATACCTGCCTTATTTTCATTTTGAAAAAATGTACATCTTTCCCTGTAGTTAATTGCTATTAATATGATCATCAATACCTACTTCAAATTTACCTGGTTATTGAACAATAAAAACTACGGTACATCGCCCCAAAATGACAGCCAAACATTAACGACTCTGGTAAGCTCAAATTTCCAGGGTCCATCCCAGGCCCCCTTCTCCTTTAAAACCTCATCTAAATAAACCATCCATCATGATAAGTTTACAAAGCAAGGCCTAAGAGGGCAAGAACATTCTGAAGGCCTCAAAAGGGTTGCGTTGGTAGCAGGTAAACATACCTTTTCCACGAGTGATTACCATTGACAGTATTTTTAATGAAACTGGAATAGGACAAGCACATCTCACAAAAACAATTCACACTGAAACTATACTGTAAAGTCAAAAAGTGAAATGTGGTACATGTCATGTTAACCAATAGACTGTAAAATTCCAGATATCTGTGCCATTAATCCTATGAGAACAAAGCATTATTTTATCTGAACTGCCAAGGACACAAAGTTCCCCTCAAAGACTACCATACGAGAAGGACATCTCTATTGAATAAACGCTCTTTTGAATAAACGCTGCACCGAACTACTGCACCTGTTGCATATTCATTGCATAAAGGCGTCGCGGTTAAGTGAAAGAGGAGAGGATCCAGCTTTGAATTGGTCTGACACTGGGAATTCCAGGCAGGTCGCTTTCCAGCCGAGAGAGAAAGTTCGGCCTGAAGGACATCATGTTATTTAGTTTAAAATAATGATTCTGAATCCACATCCTCTCTGATCTCCACTGAAATTCTGTCCCCAGGACTAAGGATATACACATCTGGCATCAAGATAGTTGATAATGAGGTGAAGCTGGGCGTTCTCGGTTTGTAGACAGGATTATCATTATTAATCTGTATCGTGTTCATGATTATCAATTTCAGAATGGAGCACAAGTTCACTTACTAATATATCCGTCATCATTATAGAAAATGTAATAATATAATGTGTATTAAATTTACAAGTATCTTGTGGCATGGACATGCAAATAAATCATATTTTGTTGGTGTTAATGCTTTCCTATTATACATTTTTGAAAGGGGTAGTGAAGAGAATCAACTAAAACACGTTGGGAGGTTTAGAAAAAAAAAAAAAAAAATCGAGTGTTTTGATCAAAGGTAAGATGGGGCGAAATGTTCATATGGATGCATGAAGAAGGAAAACCAAAACATCATAACATTTAGTGAGGCAAAAGAATCTGTTTCGAGTAACCTGGATAATGGGGTAAAGGACAGAAAATTCTTTGGTTCTCATAAAAACAGTGCAAGTTGGAAACATCGGTATCGAATGCAAATAGTATTGCTTCCGTTGTCAGTATTGGGGAAATCTGCAGCGTGATGTATGTAGTGGATTTATTTACTTTTTCTTTTTTTGCTCTTTTGTACGTCGGGATTGTCCTTGTTCCACGCATCAGATATGCTACTCTGGACCAGTGGTTCTCAACCTTTCTTGGCCTGCCTCAAAAGGTGCATTCCAAACGTTATGCGACAAAATACTAACACACATAAACACACACACACACAAGCTAGCGGAGAGAAAGCCCAGCATGACCTCTCAGTAGTGCGGACCGTTGCACACTGCGTTTTGTGTGGTCCTAGAGTCAGTTTCAGCCTACCAACTGTTGTCACGATTCCTCTCCCCACCCCCAACCCCCGCCCCACCATCGCCCAGCTCTGAAATTCACCCCTTGGGAGAAATTCCATTCTGGTTTAGAAGCAATTTCCAATAGATTTTATTTTATTTCAATATCACGTGTTCAAAAATATTCAAGGAATCCTAAGAACTCTTACCCATTAAGATCATCTTATGTACCACCCCGATTTTCATGTACACTCAAGATTCAGAAAATAAGGATTTACCAGATGATATTGAAGGCTGCCTGTTGGTTTCGACTGTCTCTGAAAAAAAGAGCTCCATGATAATGGCGCTTTCTAGTCATAAACTTATTATCATAAGGTTAGTGTGTGTGTGGGGTGGGGTGGGGGGGGGGGGGGGGTGGATGTCAAAATCGTTGAATGCTACCATTATCCTTATTTTAATTGCTGCCATTTCCGCAAAAACGCAGGAGATAATTTATTGTTTAGTGTCCACTAATACGCCTCGTCAAGAACTATTACAATAAGCTGTGTCACTGCGTTGGTGTATTACATTCAATTACTTAGGCCATGTTTTTCCTTGTTTTTTTTTCTCTGGGGAAACGGTCTTTGAAAAAATGGGGAAACCAAGTTCATGATTAAAACGCCAATCGTTGAGTGGGTTCTACAATGAAAGTAAATCGAAACA
>NC_087207.1:96608393-96621369 GCF_015104395.2 Macrobrachium nipponense | reverse complement strand
TGATTTCCAGCCACAAATGCAAATCGTCACATCACATAACACGAATAAGCTTCGATATGCTAATATCCTGCATAAGTCAGCAGCTTTGCATCTCATATAATGTCATAATGTCGCTCCTGTGTTCCATGGTAAGCATTATCACACCAGCTTGGCTACGGCCGATCTGTGTATTTCGATGTGATCGTATTATACAACGGTCAGTTGTCAGTCATTCGGTACATGACCCTCAAAATGGTTGCACGATCGTCTCTGCTGAGCGAGATACGACAGCAATGAAATAATCTATATACTAAATATTCTTTTTTTAATATCAAATTACTGATGATTTGAAGGACAATGCTGCCTTCGATAACAACCAATGAGATATAACAGCCTGAAATCGATTGCTATGAACTGAGGTAAAAATTCAAAGGAATTTCCCGAATCAAATGCGACCATCATCTCGTCATAGAATTAATTACCATATTCAAAAATATTTCCCATAAATCAATTTCTACTAATTGTGGTAAACAGTGTTACTGAGAAAAGTAAATTTATTTTACCTTTATTGGGACGATTACAAGGATTTGTGAATATGCAACGTATTATTAATGGACTTAGTAATCAAACTACGGTCCTGCTTTCGAAGGCTTTGTTTACCAGTGAATCGAATATATTAAAGAAACTTCTCTCATATTTATTTTGCTCCCATTCAATGCAGTACCAAGTGTTTGATGCGTTACTTTTGTCATTGACATCGAGATTATTCCATATGCACTTTGTTCACCCTCTTTTATAGGAATGGAAAAGTAATGTCATTTTGTGAAGTCTCATAAAAATATGTAGGGCATTTCTCTTGCCAAAGGCGTAAGCTAAAATACATTTGTTTTACAAATTAGTAGCAACTCATAATGAAAAGGAAATACTTCTAGATGCAGGGCCAAATTGGCGACTTGCTCTATTCTACGGAGAGAGAAAATATTTGAAAAGGAAATACTTCTAGATGCAGGAAAATTCGAAACCTTCTATTTCTACGGAGAGGGAAAATATTTGCAAATGGACGTTTTCTTGAAGGAGGCGCTGTTTCTTAAAGCGCATAAAAGTACTTCGTTTTCATTCGGGGGATAAATTCAAATTCCTGAATGATAAGAGAGATGTCTTTGTGAAGGAAACGAAAGCATAGAAAAAGGGGGAATCAGTTTAGTCAACAACTTTTCCTCCTCCTCTCCTCCCTCCAGAGTAAGAGAATGAAGGTCTCCGCCTCTTCCTCTCTTCGTGAATGCAAACAAAGGCTTTCTAGTTAAAATTCTAACTCTGAATGAAACCCGCGAACCGCGATTGCATGAAGTCAATTCCAACTTTTTTTTCTTCTGATTTTTTACCAAGACAGAGCTTTGGTAAGAAATTTGAATCGAAGAGTCAGGTTTTATCCTTTTGTTAATTTATTGATTAATTTTTCTTTTTATAAGTGAGATCTCTTCTCTCTTTGGAAGCTTGAATTTCAGGTAAATGGTCCCTGTGTGGGCTTGTTCCACACGAATATGGTCATCTTCTGAATAATAATAATAATAATAATAATAATAATAATAATATAATAATAATAATAATAATATAATAATAATAATAATAATAATGAATATGACTTGTAAATTCATCATCAAACTGTCCTTTCCCCCCAAAGAAGCCATGAGACCCAAATGCCTTCATGTCTTTCCTTTGCTCTATCTTCCACCAATCTCCCTCTTCTCATCTCCTGCCTCCTTTCCCGTGCTTGTATCCAAGAATATCTTGGCAGTGTGAAATATGATTAGGTTATATTTTCTGAAATTGGTTTGTATACTTATTAAAATTACCATTGTGCTGTTATAGCATTTCTCGTAAATGTTTGTGTATCAAGCTTTGAGTTACACTTTCAAAAAGGCGCCCTTTATGACGTGAGGGAGAACAAGCGCTCTACATTTTATTCTGCTACCTTGCCCTAGGGATGAGTGGGGAAAGACTAAGAAATGACGAGACGTAAAGACCAGGGTACAAAGAGTCTTCAAAGAAATCACAATGCAATATAAGAACACCTTCAGGGTCTAGACTCTAAGACTGATGTTTTCTGTAGCGTCATTAGGAAGTCGCGAGATTCCCTACTACTTTTGTTCTCTAGATGAATAATTCAAACGTCTGCCCTCCTGAAAGAGGGAAAAGATCTTGTTGTGGCCAGATTTTGAAAAGAGAATCCCTCTCTCTCTCTCTCTCTCTCTCTCTCTCATATCTCTCTCTCTCTCTCTCTCTCTCTCTATCTCTATCTCAGTCCAGTTGTTTTTTGGTTTGAATTGTAAGTAAGTTATGGATACTCATAACTTTTGAGATCACCTAAGAAGAAAATGGAAATAGGTCGACATTAAAAATTTTTATACTTAGGTCGATATAATGCAGGAACTTATAGTAATAAAGCTGACAGTTCCCGTTGATTGGCTTTAATGAGAGAGTGTTTGTGCTTGTCTGTGGTTGGGGGCGGGGAGGAGGGGACGAACAGGAGGCGTATGCTGAAAACAAGAAATGTAGGTTGATCGATATACGTTGTCGAACCTACGATGATGTGCTTATCCCGTCGTAGTGGTAATTTTTAATAATTTCCGAAATTTGTTGTCACTTCTTTCCCCGCCCCATCTGTCCTCGCCTGACTTCGTGTACTTCGATTGTGAGTCTGAAGGCCACAAGACCACGAGAATGCTCTCATATGTTACTGAGGTTCCAACATCAGTACATTTTTAAAAGGGAAAATATGTTGGTAGCAATGACCGTGCAGCAAGGCACTGAAGTGACATCCGTTCTCTCTCTCTCTCTCTCTACTCTTCAACACCCCCCCCCCCCTCTCTCTTCTCTCTCTCTCTCTCTTAAACCTAAGGCAATTACAAATGAGACTTGTGCACTACAAAACTACATTTATTTAAGAGCAAAGCATTAACTAAATAAATCAGGTTCTTAACAAAAATGATTAAATTAAAGGTTGATTTCAAAATCTAAATATCTCAGATAACCCTGGGGATTGAACCAAACCCACTCCATCCCTTTTCTACAACATTAGTTAAGTCGTAGACTAGGAAAGTCATAGCACAATCTAGTAAACACCACGGAACATCAGTTAAGTTCCCATTTCTAAATAAGTTACCAGATCAGCTCCCTTTTGATCCAGATCCTCCTATAAGAAGACAGAAGAACACATCCATGAGCAAAAGCGTCCGTATAAACTCGTAAACTCGTAGATTCTTTTGCATGTTGTCAACATACATCTCTGTAGTAGCTGAAGGATGTCTTGCTGGCATAGAGGGAACGATGTTTATGGTGTTTCAGTTAATGTCAGGTCATGTCACTGGTCAATTAAAGAAGAATTAACTAGAGATATACATCTTTCAAACAATGACCTCAAATTCTAGGAAATACTAACTGAACGTTTTCCAATTAACACCAGTAATATAACCACTGAACTAATTTCTAAATAAAACTTGTGAAGTAACTTCATGAGATCGTGAAATCATAAATCACTATTAATGATATATATATATATATATATATATATATATATATATATATATATATATATATATATATATATATATATATATATATATAAAAGACCAACTATAACCCCATAAAGAAAATGTAAAATTCCCCCAACAATATAAAAAAAAGACTTGCCAACTCTATACAGTAAATTAGCACAAACTGCCACAAACTAAGCAAAATGAGAAATCACAAAAACCCTATGGACTACTGTCCTTACATTATATATAATCCAACGCTTTCCCCCATAAATGCAGTATGTATCATAACAGAATTTGCTGCTGCAACATATCTCATCGTCTGGAATCGACCGGAAACATCCCCTTACATACATCTCCATGGAATGCCATAATCAACATATCTGAAAATAGTGCAAATCTCCGAGTAATCACTCCGAAAGAAAAAATCAGCAACCGGACTCATCACAGCATTTTCAGCAAAAATCCACCTGTGAACACCTCATGTGGCTCGAACTGCACTTTAGATTTGTCTAGTCGGACTTGCAACCTCAGAAATCATTATTCTACCAAATAGGCACAAAAATTCTAAATATATACGAGACTGACCAGATCAGATCATAACAGAAATGAGTATGCCATTATCAGTATCAGGTGCTTGACACTGATGAACCAAGATGAACTGTGGAACAGCCTCCCAGAGGATGTCGTGCAATTGGAACTTCAGAATTTAAGCGGAGTATGCAATGCTTTACTTCCCTAATACAATTCGATTTTGTATTGTAATATTTACATAAAATTTCTATTTATTTATTAATTTTTTAATTTATCTGTTTTTTCTATCAACTGATATCTCTTTTTTTTGTATTTCTCATTACCTCCTGTTACCTCTTTTGAATGAACACAATATTCTTTTGAAGCTTGAGTTTCAAAGTCCATTAGCCCCTGTGGTGGTGGGCTTGTTCTATATGAATAGGATTCTTCATCTTCTGAATACTAATGATGATAATTCATTGTTGAAAATACATACATTTGGGACCGTAGAATGACAATGGAGCAATTGTTTGTTCTTCGGAAATGATATTCAAAGAGCACAATAAACATGATTACCAAAATTCTCCGTTTGTGTATTTTCTGAACCAGAAGGGAGGGGGGGGGGGGGGGGGGGGGGGTGGGGGGGGAGGGAGTCCTCCTCTAAGTAATTACAGCAAATAAAAACTCCTTCGACTGCTGCAATTCTCGTGCAGACTTTCTATAGCAGCAATTGTTGCTCGGTTCTGCTTCCTTTGTGTACATTTCTTTCACAGATTCTGTTGGGAATTTTAATAAGTCTCGACGTTACTTTCCATTTTTCTCTCTGTTTCGATTATTCTATGCGAGTTTTCCCTCAAAATCTCCGAAAAGCTGCCCAAATCTTAATTAAATTTCTTGTAACCACGCAGCTGCAAACCCATTCTAAGCTGAAGTAATCGTAAATAAATAATACTCGTGTCCCAGTTAAAATTCGGAAAAAATAATGGAAAAAGGGTAGGTATGGAGGAGTAAATGGTTGAATCACTGTAAAATACCGGTGATATTCAGTGCAACTTCATTTGCTCGGATTTACATTCACAGATTTCAGAAAGTCTATCCAAGATCTCCGTAGGGGGGTAGCGCTGTCACTGCACCTTCACGCGGTCACCAGAAAAATAGAGAACTCTCTACAAGATTATAGTGCTGAAGCAGCAATCATTTTAAACAAAACATATTATTATTTTATTATTTTTTTTTTTTTTTTTTTTTTTTTGTTCTATCACAGTCCTCCAATTCGACTGGGTGGTATTTATATGTGCGCCGTTTCTAGGATCACACTCTTCTGTATGAGTCCTGGAGCTACTTCAGCGTCTAGTTTTTCTAGATTCCTTTTCAGGATCTTGGGATCGTGCCTATTATTATTATTATTATTATTATTTACTTATTTATTTATTTATTTATTTCGGTAGAGGAACCTGTTCAAATGGAAACACGCACACCAAAAGGGCCACTGGACTTGAAATCCAAGCTTCCAAAGAATGTTGGTTTCAACCTTCCGCCGCAGACCCCACACTGCAGCAGTAACTGAGCATGATACAGATCCAGTTATTTTTTCATCCCACTTTGGAGTCACGAACCTCCGTGACATCTGAGCCGCATGCCACGACACTAACAACCATACGAGCGAACACACGTTTTAAAACTTTATCCAGCGCGTAAGGCTAAACTGCATCAGTTGCAATAATGCAGTTTATTTCCAGTCTTGCTCATGGGACTGGAACAAATGAAGTTGCAGTAGTTCCGAACTGGAGGACAATTCATTTACCCTGGCCCCTTATGGCCTGCCTCGTGTTAAGAATTTAATTAAGAGAAAAATGTTTTTTTTAATTTCGTTTTATTTTTCAAAGGAGTATAATTGACTATGATTTTATTTCGGTCAAATACTCAGTGGTTGAATATAAATCTATACCTGCCCTGCGGTTTTCCTGTTTTAAAGAAGATTTTGCCCCTCCCCTTTTGCTATCTTTATACAGGGTATTTATGTATATATACTACATATAATATAGTTATATATATATTATAATATCCTATATATTAATATATACAACACACCTGGTTTTACGTTACTTGAATACATAAATAAACCACTTAGATCCTTAACTTATGATTCATAATTGTTCGTAACTTGTTGAAATATATCGAATTTTGTACGCTCCGTAAATGGTAAGATCGTGAGGAAAATTCCGCGACACAAACCAAGACTGTTCCAGAGGTTTTAACTATCTGGAATTCCTTTTGTCTTTTTGGCACTTCAATTCACGTCAAGGCTTCCAAATTGCATCTCTGAGGACAATTACGCTTCGCCTGATGCAGCAGTTAGCAAATGCTTGGCTGCGGCTGCTGTTATACAAGCCTCGGTCTTCATGGCATGAAATATCCCTTCTTGTATATGGGTAAATTGAAAGGAAGGAAGAAGGAGGGGAATTTCCTTCTCCAGAGGAGGATTGAAGTGTTTGTATCTTTATAGCGACTCACCGGGATCAAGGTTTTTGGAAGGGTGAGATTCACACAAACACACACAAATACATATATATATATTATATATATATATATATATATATATATATATATATATATATATATGTGTGTGTGTGTGTGTGTGTGTGTGTGTGTGTGTATAAAAATCGAGATTCTAGATCTTCGGTGCTTCCATTTTAAAAGGTACCAATGGAATGGATGCGTCTAAGGCAACTGGCAACAACCCCCCTCCTCTCTCTCCCTCTCTCCTCTCTCTCTCTCTCTCCTTTCTCTCTCTCTCCATCCATCTTTCTCTCTCTCTCTCTCTCCGCATCACACTCCCCCTCCCCCCCCCCCCTCCCTCCCCCCCCCCTCTCTCCATTACCTAAGGCCATCAATTCAGACCGCGAACTTACAAAAAATAACATTTATTTAAAAGCTCAAGTGTAAACTAAATATATATATATATATATATATATATATATATATTAATGTGTTATTTAGGGCACTTTTACAAATGGCTACAAGTAGTACTATATACATTACAATAGAACAGTCAAAGTTGAATAAATTTCCTTTCATTACTAATGGCATTGTTTTATTTTTATGATATTTGTTATATGTTTTTTTTTTTTTTTTTTTGTTTTTTTTTTTGGTTTTTTTTATATATTGTGCGGTGCTTGTAACATATAGCTATTACTTACTTAGCCTTTTAGCTAAATGCATTGCTGTAAGTTAAACCGACGGTCTGGGACAGCGATGCCATTATCTCGGGAACAAATAGGGATTAGTAGGGGACTCAGAAAGGAGAGGAAAAACACATTAGGAGGTAAAGAATTGAACCATTTACCATAAAAATTTTCTCTGAAACTGTTACGTAATATTTAAATATATAAACACTTCGTACTTATATTGCTCGACTTCAATTATTATTTTCATTATCATTATTATTTAGAAGATGAAACAAAGAGGCCATTGACTTCAAGCTTCCAAAGAATATAATGGTGTTCGTTAGGAAGATGTAAGAGGAGGTAAAGGGATGACATTAAAAAAGGTAGACTCTCAATCAACTTATTAAAAAAAGAAAAAAAATAAGTTAGTAAAAATATTAAAAAAATAAACACGTTATTAAAATGCAAGATGACTAGTATTAGTGTAGCGATGCATTGTATCTTTGCTTGAACTTCTGCAGAAACAATTGAGTGAGCAACTCTCTCTCTACGTTGGCACGGAAAGGTTTTCGGGTTCGGAGGCAAAGGGCAGAGTGGTCTTGGGTAAGTGAAGTGAAGTGAAGTGAAGTGAAGTGAAGGGGTGGAGGGCTCCCTCAGGTTCCATTTGGACTAATGGGAAGGACCCTCTTCTAAATCAAGCGTAATCCCAGCCGTTAAATGCGGTTTCCTTATCTCCTACGAACACGGGCGGTGTTTTGCAACTACTGTTTATGTGAAGCAAAGGGGTTGCCAGATAAATAAACTGAATTTATCAGTACCTCGTAACTAGCAGAATAAAAGTGTGGCCTAGAATATTCTTAGAATTCCACAATCTACAGGAATGAAACAACGCTTTGCTGTATAATATGATGGAAGCAAATTTCATATTTAGGAGATTCCTTAGGCGAAAGTATCATAACACAAGACATGAAACATCTCTATCTTAATAAAAAATGATATCTCTGCTATTAACTTAGGAAATGTACTATGTTCCAGATTTTTTCATTTTTTATTCTTCATGCTTTATATCCGTATGTCGAACAGGTCAGTGAAAAAGCGAGACCAATTATTCTGATTCATTTCTCCTTTTAACTCCTAGATGACGGATATGTGAGTAATATATGCATTCACATTCTTAGTATATTATTGAGGAAAAAATGCATTCCTAAAAGCGTTCTTTTACACTGATGTTATATGAATTTGTCAATGAGTTTTTATGTGAATTTAGTATGACTTTATTTCATTGCAAACCTGACTGAATTTTTAGTATTCTATTATTGGATTTACTTTTATATTCCAGTGACAAATTTTTACTTTGTCTTTTTTAATGATATTAACTGCCAGGTTATTTAACTCAGAAATGCAATATTTCTTTTCATAATTAATTTTTATAATTCCAGATTTCTTCTTGCCGTTTCGAACTGTAAAGTTATAAAATTTTGTTTTTCTTTTTATTTTTATTTGATTTAGGCCGAGAAATGCAATAATTCGTTTTGTTTTTTATAATTCTTTTTAAAATTCCAGATTTCTTCTTGTGGTTCCGTACGTGGAAGGAATTAATAACAGTTTATTCTTTTGTTTATTATTTGATTTAGGCCAGAAAAAGAAAAAAAATAATAAATACTTGTCAACATTACGGGAAGAAGAGGCGACAAACATTTCACAATTTTAGAGAAATCGGGAATTAAGAAAAAAACTAATTACGTTTAAAAATGGGGTAATAAAGTAGAAAATTAAATCACAGAAATAAAAAAAACCGAAAAATGTCCAATGTACCATATCGATTTAATCGGGGAGTAAGCCTACAAACTGCTTTTTTTTATTTTTTAATTGTTGTTGTTTGTGTTCTTGTTCTTGTTCGGGGGTGTAGAAAGGTCTTTTGAAAAGCCTAAAAATGTTTGAAAAGGGGTTTCGCGCTGAGTTAAAGATACAGGAATTTTAGGATATGCTATTTATAATTTATTTATTAGAGTGAAAATGTAAAAAAAAATAAATAATGGTCATATTACAATACAGAACAATTATTTTAAATAAAACATATATTTATTTGCCTTTTCGTTGGTTAGACAACACTATTTGACCGTAGATTTTAGCACGCGTCTCTAGTAAGCTGGAGGTCGATCACGCCTGGTTTTTGGTGGAATGCGTCGTTCACTTTAGATAAAATGGAAGTCTCAATACCTTTGATTATATTTCCTATTAAGGAAAAGAGTTGCAGAAAACTACATTTCTTGGTTGGTTTTCTTTTATGTATTCTGCAGTGTTTAAATTGAATTTTTTTCCTTCTCTTTGTTTTTGTTTTTATTAATTCTGTTCTATCCTTCAGTCGTTTCTCTGTAAGTCTGATGAATCAAGCTGAACTGACTTTTCCGTGTTCTTGAATCTGTCAATAAAGTTGGTTAAAAGTGGGGAACACGGGATCACTTGAATCTACAATATACAAACACACATCCAGTGACTAGAAACACGCGTACCGTTCCTTGTAAAGTTAAAATGGTATTTCAGATATATCTGTCGATTCACTTTGTGGCCCTCCTCTTTGGAGTGACAGAAATAGTTAGGGAGTTTTTGAAAAGGGATTGTATCTTGATTTAAGTGCTGAATAATGAATTTGATAAAGACTGAATGTCCACTCTACAAGTTGATTAAATCAGCTGATAAGAGCACAAATGATATTCCGATTTTTTTTTATCATTGACATTTTCTTTAAATGTTCGTATGGACTGTAAAGTATTGAGATTTGATTCGCGCCATTTGTTCTTGATTTTGAAGAATATTTTTTTTAAATATCCTCTTAAGTAATTTATTGCTTTAGATAGAAATTGAGAACTGAATGAAAGCTCGAGAAAAAAAAGAATTCATCACACATTAATTGACAGGCATAAAAACAGAAAAAGGATACGTACCTATTTTTGCACATCAGAGAATTTCCAAAAGTAATATATTTATTTTCTGAATTTGCAACAGAATTCTCCCAGCACCCAACGTTTTTTAATGGACTTTTCGTAATGGAAATAATTTCGTCGTATTTTGAAATCTTACTTTTTTTTTTCATTTTTCCTTTTTTTCACAGTGATGCCTACAAAATATCCGCCCCGGTCGTTTTCTTATTGTAATTTTTCGCATTCCAACTATTTCCTCCCCATCTTTTAAAAGTCGCTATAGCTAAAGCAATTTCAGAGCATTCCTCTTGGCTCGTATACCTCTCCATGTTTACATTTCCCACGAGATTTTCAGAAATGTTTCGCCATTATTCCGTAGTTCGTGAACGCTGCCAGATTTATTAATGAAAATAAAAGAACTTATTAACTGAAAGGAGAGACGTCTAACGATGACCCATGATTTCATAAAAAAAAGAAATTTTGCAAAATGACTGGTTTCATACACGTACGATGAAAAGTTCAACAGCAACCTCTCGTGTCTCCTCACACAAGACGCACTATTCAGGTCTATCCAGATTATCGGTGAAGGACCTTCCTTTCGACCTACCTATTCATCATTTTCTAGGTCTTCCTCCTCTGTATCATTCCATCTGTTTTTACTCTGTTATTCTTAGCATCAACTTCTCGTCCTCTGTTACTGAGCCACGACAAAATCATCTCAGCATCATCTCAACACATTCATGTCCCATCTTGTCATGTCAGTTAAACTCTTAAGGTTGTTCTAAGATGCTTATCAAGTGAACTTGACCACGGTATAGGAAAATTATACAAGCATTTCATAATAAAGAAAGTGACACATAGTTTCATTCCAGTGGCAACATCTATTCAAAAGCGACTCGTGTATACCATCTGGGAATCCAGTGCAGAAATACTATACATTATTATGGACAATAAATGACAACAGAATCGTATTGGTTCTCACGTGTTCAAGAATTGTTGCATTTGGTCAAGTCCTTAGGTGTCACATTCCGTATCGGTATTCCATTAAACAGTTTTAAACTGATCAGTTATATACTGAACATAAACTGTGGCCAACAATATTCTTCAGTCTCAAGTTCAGGTAGCAATACTTTCGGCCAAAGTCTGTCGTGTCTAGATCGAATATGAATTCTAATTGAACGAAAGTTTGTCATTTAAGATATTTACATCTTAGTTAAAATCAACTTGTTAAAAAGGAAGAATGTGACATGTTAAGTGAAGATCACGTCAACTTGAAGTTCTATTCATTCCAGTGGGAACGTGTTTTAAGTCATTAACTGCAGTGGATTTAGAAAGAAAAAGTCTGTTTACCAGAAAATTCATTATATCCTGATAACAAGTTTTGTAACAAAATCCCAGAATCATATAAATTTCATATTAATGCAATTAATTTATATAATAGTGGATTAAAGTCTTTGATACATTATTGTGAATTTCCTAATAGTATCTGCCTCGAAAGGGACTTATTAACTTTTCGTTTGTGCATTCAACAGGCTGTTATGGAGTGACTTCCCCATAGACATACGTAATATTAAAAATTGTATTTACGAGCTTCATATCGTTTTAAAATACCTGGGACAGAGTTTGCGAAAAAAAAATAGTTATCTGTATTACATTATTGGTCTTATACAAGAATTTTACCAGATGTTTACCTCTTGTTCATTTTTATAGAGTTCGCCCATCGCGTTTTTAAGCAAGTTCTCTCTCTCATCTCTCTCTCTCTCTCTCTCTCTCTCTCTCTCTCTCTCTCTCATTAGTTCTTTGATTAGTGACACATTCGTGACCTCCCATACTTTTTAAATTATCCCAGTTTTATGATAATCTTGAATTAATATTATTATTATTATTATTAAGTATATGAAACCTATTCATATGGAACAAGCCCACAAGGGCCATTGACTTGAAATTCACTCTTCCAAAGAATATGGTGTTCATATGGTGAATGGGATATTATCTATGTACAATGTCCAAGAGAGGGAGTCCCTCTAGTCACAGCCTTACCAGCTTCCATTTTCCTCCTCCCACATATATCAGAAACCTTTGCACTGAGTCCAATAACTCTCCCCCTTCCCCACATGGCAGGGGTCGTATATTCCTCTAATGGGAGCAAATGACCTCGTGTGTTAGAAAGCAACCAGGGGCTCGCTGTAATAGGGTTACGAGTACTCGCCTCAGATCACAACCCGAATTCATCAGCTGTTATACTCCAGAGGGAAATATAGGCCCTCCGAATTGCCTCCTCTGGTGAGTGGTTGCCCAGGATGGGGGAGAGAGGTAGACTGGTGTTCATTGCGAAAGAAGGAAGAAGAGTGAATGAAACGGAATGGGAGGAGATTTAAAACGTTCCAAGATGAAAGGGAAGAATCATTTAAAGTTTTTTTTTTTTTTTTTTTTTTTTTTTTTTTTGTTTTTTTTTTTTTATTTTTTTACTGGGCTTCTGCTTTTCTCTATAAAAAGCAACGGTGAACCCATTTTATTTTGTATTACATCTACAAGTTTTTTTATTGATAAAGATGGATAAGTAACAAAGACTTACATAAACTAGGAAAAAACAATTTACGAAAACAAAGATATATGGCAACAACGCCTACCTCGAAGGCTTCGGAGGTTTTAGGGAGTAATAAATCAATTATAGATGCTTTCACATGCTTAGGGAAACCTATCGTTAGAGAAAGGATGAGAGATGATTATCATCTCGCTAATAACTAAACTCCCACCTGTTTGGAGTGACTGAATAAATCTATAAAAGAATTAGTGGGTGAAAATGAAAGGATCCTTTAGAAGGAAGCTCCGTTCACAATCCATTTCACTCGGACCAAATCCA
>NC_087207.1:96575893-96605893 GCF_015104395.2 Macrobrachium nipponense | reverse complement strand
ACATATACTATATATATATATCAGAAAATTCCATCGCTAAATTATCCCCCCCCCATAGAAAAAAACGAAAAATACACACACATACATAAATAAATACTTCCCAATACTTCACATACCAACGGAACGTAATACTATATTTCTAACTCCCCTCCCTCCCCCAAAATGAACATTCATAGACCAGAAAGGACTGTAATGGATCACAATTTAGAGGATATAGAATGAACTTTTGACCGACCATTTTCACTTTTTTTCGCAGCTGTCCACAGGTGCCAATAGTTTTAATTTTCTTCAGCAAACGTTTTTATTTGATTTCTGGTGTAAGTCCAACGTTTATTGTTGGCAGCCATTCCAGCAAGCATTTTCCTTTCATTAAAGTGTCGGAGTACCAAATCTCTGATAATTGACGATGGAATAGTTTGATAGCTTCCATAACACACTTGCTATCGTTTTAGGGGCAGGGGTTTTCAACCTTTTTCCTCCCCTCCCACGTAATACCCTTTCGGGGGTATTTGTAATGTCAATAATGTACCCCCTTCAATTTGTATAATTTGTAAAACAAAACCAACTCAAGAAACTATATAGAGGGGAAGTAAATAACCAATAACATTGTAAAAACTAAAGATTTCCATAGAAAATAAAGACATCTTTTATAATTAATTACCTCTCGATATGCATTAAATTTTGAAGGTTATGGTACTGAGCTGCAAAATCAAATAAATTGTTATTACATCAGCTGCAAAGGTAGTTAAGGAAATGGTCTGAAACTCTTTTTTCATTAACTATCCTAGTTGGCCGAGGACAGTTTTTGCTTAAGCACATCGAAGGTTGGCATCTAACATTCATTCGAATGCCTTGGGGAGCGCGTACCCTCACCCTGGCAGACCCTCGACGTACCCCAGGTTGTAAACTCCTTCTTTAGGGAATTTGTCTAACCTTATGTTTTTTATTCACTTATTTATGGAGTATCCATTAGATTAAAACAATAAATCTGTAAAATCTTATCGAAAGTTTTAGATTGTCCATTCATACTAAAATCTTTTCTTTACAGTCTGATTGGTCTACTCATTCGCTTACGCATGGTTGAGCTTTCGTATCGAGTCCTGATTCTCATTCGCTCGTTATTGTTAACGACTTCATCAGCACACTGATATTGAAGCTTATTCATTCGGCGACTTCCTTTATGCTACCGATCATTCATGCGATTCATAAGCTGTGTTTGAACAGAGATCTTTCACTTTCGCAATCGATCCTGACCCCCTTTTCCTGCCGAGAGAGAGCCCACCAGATTCGCTGAACGGACAGCAGCACCAATTTGCCGTCAGTGAGCCTCCTCGCTGTCGACTTCTCAGTTCCAGAGGTCCTTTGTTCCTCTCATCGTTGGACTGTGGAACAGCCTCCTTGAGGATGTTAGCGCCTCAATGGCGTGGTCGGTATGGTGATGGCCTGTCACCTCGGTGTGGCTGCGAGTTTGATTCCCGAGCATTCCATTGAGGGGTTAGAGAAGTGTATTTCTGGTGATAGAAGTTCACTCTCGACATGGTTCGGAAGTCATTTAAAACCGTTGGTCCCGTCGCTGAATAACCACTGATTCCATGCAATGTAAAAACACGAGAAAAAAAACAAACAAACACAATCCCTGAGGATGTCGTGCAATTGGGGCTAAAGGAGTTCAAGCAAACGCATAACACAATATAACTTTTATATAATAATAATATGTTACTTAGAAGAGTTTTTTTTTTTTTATTATTATTTTTCTGCATTTCCCATTACCTTCTGTTGCTTCTTTCCAATGGACCCCGTATTCTTTCATGCCAATGGTCCTTTTGGTGGGCTAGTTCCATATGGAATAGGGTCCATCTTCTGAAATAATATAATAATAATAATAATAATAATAATAATAATAATAATGATATAATAATAATAATAATAATAATAATTTTGCGAATAAATAAACTGTGAGTGAAGTGATAAATACATTACTGCAAGATTGGAGTTTTCCTCCCACTGAATAAACATGAGCTAACTCTTTTGAAATGTTAAGTTTGGCCTAAGTTTGGTAAATTTGAATTTCTATAACTGCTGAGGGACATTTCCTGGCTTGCTTTCCTCACAAAATCTCCAGAGAGAGTCCTTTTGTTTACATTTTGAAAGGAGACAAGTAAAATATTTTCACATTTTTTCATGTTTCACGGTAAAGACTATAAATTTTAAAACGCAAGTCATTCGGTACAACACTCAGAAGGATAAAAACCCTTTTTGTTTTTGGGTATGTTCTCCTTGTTAGGAAATCCATAGTCTTTTACAAAAAGAAAATATTTTTAGAGGAGAATTAGTGATGACAAGGCAAGCCGTAATAATTGTAAGCGTACGTCAGTTTAATCTCAACAGAATATCCTAAGGTGATATATATAGAACATTTTCGTCAGAGATTCGCGAAACGACATCATTCTGTTCTCTACCAACCCGTCACTATAAATCAAAAGGGAGTGACGTAGATGAAAGTGGGGTTCGTAAGGAAATTGGAGGTTGTGTCAGAGCTAAGGGCTGCAAATTGGCATGGTGATCATCCACCCTCCAATCGTCAAACATACCAAATTGCAACTCCTCTAACCCTAGTAGTTTTTTTTTTTTTTTTTTTTTTTTTTTTTTTTCCGAGACATGGCACGCACCCTCACTCTACCGCATCAGTGAGAAACTGAACGCTACGGTCATAGCTGATGGTTTTATACAGCATTATACGTTGTACAGAAACTCGATTGCGTCCTAGAAACTTCGGCGCATATTTTACTTGTTTTTCTTGAAATGAATCTTTCCTGCGCGAAAGCATTGTTGGGGAAGTTATATCTGCAGAGCCTGAGGTTAGCGTGGAATGGAAGGTCGTTGTTACGAAATTTGCGACCGCAGAAGCGAGCGCTCTCCTTATCAGTAACGGCTTTCAAGCCAGTAAAGTTAGTTGTCTTTCGAGAGAGAATATTAGATTTTTCTTTGTGGGAAAAGGATTGAGGGGGGGGGAGCTTACGGGATGGATGAAGGCTAGGATCGAAACTGAAGGAAGATATTAAAAGAATTCTCTCTCTCTCTCTCTCTCTCTCTCTCTCTCTCTCTCTCTCTCTCTTTGTGTGTGTGTGTGGTAGTGCTAGAGTAGCTATATTAGAGCGCTTTCCGTCTTTTTCTTATCAAAGTAAACCGTTTGGTAATTTTACAGTGAATAAGGAGGAGAAGCAATGGATATCTCACTCATCCAGCCAGTTACATAATTCAAGGCGTAGTTTTATTATTATTATTATTATTATTATTATTATTATTATTATTATTATTATTATTATTATTATTATTAAACCTTTTCATATGGAACAAGTTTACAAGGGAACAATGACGTGAAGAGGAATAAACAGAAATATTTTGAGTCTATATAATTAAACGAAATGATAGATTGATAAATATCTCTTATATTATGGCATTAATGACACCCCTTCGCATCATTTGACATAATATTCAGATCACCAAAGTAATTATTAACACATTCCCGTGAAAGAGGAGACTTGATGACATTTTACGCATGTAAATCGATATTTTCCTCTTCATTAACAGGAAAGTCTAAAGACTCCACATTGTAGAGCAGTGGGTGTTCGCTGGCGAGTTGTTTGAATGGCATTCCATAATGAAACAGAGTGAAAAATGATGTCAGTTTTCGCGCTCATTCTTCATCCAAGGAAAAAATGAAAGCGAACGAGAAAGCCTCACGAAATATTGCGGAATTTCTTTCCCCCTTCGCTCAGTTATTTATTATGCAATCGTCTGTATTACCTTCGTCGGAGGCAAATAAAAACTTAGCCAGCATTTGTTTAATTCTGTTTATAGAAGTCGAGCTTGAATGATACTAATGGCCCAGTGAAACGGGTCCGAATTTGAAAGATATATGTGAATGAGCAGAAACAATTCTCTCATCCTCCTTATCGGTCGACCCGAATGACCTTCGACGTGAGATTAAAGGTCATTCGTTTAACTTGGAGCGACAATATTACCTGATGAATATCGAATATCATCAGTTTTCGATCAGACGATTTGAATCCGAGTTTCATTTTCTTTCGGGAGCTGGCCATTCAATACATTTTTCTCGCATGTTATTTTTTTTACTCTCTGTCAAAGAAAACTTTTGTGATGGCTATTTGTCTGTCCGTCCGTCGGCACTTTTTTGTCAGCACTCAGATCTTAAAAGCTACTGAGCCTAGAGGGCTGCAAATTGGTATGTTGATCATCCACCCTCCAATCATCAATTGTCCCAAAGTGCAGCCCTGTAGCCTCAGTAGGTTTTATTTCATTTGAGCTTAAAGTTAGCCATAATCGTACGTCTGGTAGCGTTGTAGGTTCCATATACACAGGCCGACACCGGGTGGCGGTGGTAGTTTCATGGGTCTCGGTTAAAAGCTTCATTGGACGTGGCTGTAAGCTTCATACAGCGTTATACGCTGCACAGAAAACTCGATGGCGCCGAAGAAACGTCGGCGCATTTTTTACTTGTTTACACATTCATTTTTCTTTGCAAACTAATCTGGGCACTGTTCAGCAGACAGTACATTCATTGCCGTAGATGTTGAAAGATTCCTTTAAACAAAAGAAAACTTTTGTGAGGATATGAAAGTCAGTCAAGGCCTGTGTAAGTTTGACCTATTAATTTGTGCCTCTCTCTCTCTCTCTCTCTCTCTCCTCTCTCTCTCTCTCTCTCTCTCTCTCTCTCTCTCTCTATTATTTTGTGGAAGCTTAGTGAATTTAAAGTCAATGACCCTTGTGGTAGGCTTTTCCATAGGTATAGGGCCCATCATCTATGTTATAATAATAATAATAATAATAATAATAATAATAATAATAATAATTGAGACGCTGAAAATTAACATAGACAATTTCCTATAAAAGCAAGGAAAACGAAAAACTTTACATCCAAAAAGCATCAACAAATGTATAAATACACAACTATTTATGAAGGCTAAAATCAAACACATGGAAATGGAAAGGTAAAAAACTGTCTGTATCCATATCTTTTCCTAAAAGCTTAGGCGGCGGAAGCGAAGAGGATTCGTGTCCAAAAAAACATCAGAAAAAAAAAGAGAGAAAAAAAAAATTTTGTTTGTACAATATTTTTCGTTGCGACATTTTTGTCTAACCTTTTTAAAAAAAAGTCCGTTTTCGACGCAGATACCTACTACCAAGAATAATATCGTCTGTATAAAAAAACAAGTGAAAAGTGTCTTGGGCATCCGAGTTTTCTGTACAGCGTATATTGCCGTATAAACTCTCAGCTACATCTGCTTTCAGAAAAAAAAAAAAAAATAGATCTATAATAGTAGAATCCGAGTGGATCTTTCCTGTTTGTTCTCACTGGGTGGGGGTGGGTGGTAGGTAGGGTAGTGTGGGGGGGGGGGGGGAACGGTAAGTATGATTGCTTCCACCCTCTACCTGCAAACCTGTATGTCCGCCTGTGGTGGGGGCGTGGTAGGTAAGTGAGACATGACGGGCTGCGCCGGGTTCCTGCGCCCCGTAGCGCGCGCCATCAAGATCGTAACTAAATAACAGCCAAATTACCTTTTTATAAAAAAAAAAAAAAAAAAAAAAAAAAAAAAAAAAAAGAAAAAAAACACATTTAAATCTGGTTCGAATGCTGAAATGAAACGCAAATCGCCGTTGGTGGAGGAGTTTCTCTTTAATCATATGCCGTCATGTCACTTGGTGCATAACTGTCTCCAAATACGAAACCTCTATCGAGTGAAACGCGAGGGAGAATTGCAGATGACTTTTTTCGATTTATGCCGATTATAGTGTTAACAGGAATTCATTATATGTTATTGAAGTGACTTCATATTAAATAAACCTAGTTTAAACTGAAGCAATCTACGCTTAATAGCAATCTCCAATGCCAATATTGCAGGTCAATTTGAAGTTAAATGAAGCATTGGGCTTATCGATCGAATCAAGTCGTTTTCCTGGTAATGAGGATCAAGTTACCTGCTTTGGAATCCAGGTATGCTGATTGCTGAACCGACGCCAAGTTTGCATTGGTATGAAAGGTCGCTACGAGTTGCAGCAGATTTGGATGCCGATTCTCCATCCCGGTTGGGATTCTATATGAAATCTGTCATTGTTAATGAACTTCCCTTATTTTAAGTATCGCGAGACCTATTCAGAATATCCTAGAAAAAGCAGATGTGGTCCTACTTGGAAATTTCGATTCGTCGTTATGAGAAAAAGTAATAATTAAATATGCTGTAGAAAGTCGATTAATTCGCGTATCTTTACTTGAAAATCGATTATGGGGCAAGATATCAAATACAGAAGTGAAATATATATATATATATATATATATATATATTTATATATATATATATATATATATATATATATATATATATATCATATGTAAATACGTATATATATGTATATATATAAAGCGAGAGACAAAGAGGTATCGATGTGGGTAATAAGGTCGCCCTTATTAGCGAGGTTCGATTATCTGCGGATCGTTGAGAATGAAAGAGACCAAATCGACCTCGTGGGAGAAATGCTTTGTCCTTGGGCGGAAATTAGAGACAGTTGTAAGGAATATTTTAAGGAATACAGAGTGAAAAAAGACGCAGTAATGTACTACATCAAAGGGAAGAAAGCTGGGAGAGAGAGAGAGAGAGAAGAGCTGTGCTTATTCGAAAAAAAAAAAAAAGAGAGAGATTTCTATGAGAGTGCTGGAGTGGATACTGTAACTTTTTCGAATTCGGCAGCGAATACGAATGAAGGAGTCAGTTAGACACTCACACACACACAAAAAAAGCGTTTAGGTTTTCCTTATTAAAAAAAATGGCCTTAATTTTTCGGATAAGGGAAGACATAACTAGACATAGCGTCTTCTTTATATCCAGTTTTGAAACTCAAAAGAACAGATTCCGTTTAAGAAAATGAGGGAATAGGATGCATCCAGATTTTGAATAAGATCATTATTAAAGATTCTTTGCAGTGTCCCTTCGGCCCTAGCTGCAACCCCTTTCATTTCTTTAGTTTACTGTACCTCCGTTCTATTCTTCTCTTTCTTCATCTCGCTTTCCACCCTCTGCTAACAATTATTCCACAGTGCAACTGCGAGGTTTGTTACACCGCTCAGACCTAACCCCACTCTCAATTTCCTTTCCAGCTCTGAATGACCTCATAGGTCCCATTGCTTGGCCCCTGGCCTGGCCTAAAACTATATTCCAATCCATTCCAACAACATGATTATCACCATCTCTCTTTCCCCCTTGCGTCCATCTACAGGAAAAGAAAAAGTGGTAAAGAAAAAAGATGGAAAAAACCATAACATGGGTTTGTGATGATAATCCTGCTGGGATTATTATGTGCCTGCCGGGAAAAATCCATTTAGTCCCCGAAGGAAGGAGAGAAAGAAAGAGAAAAACGCTTAAGACCTTCCATAAATGGAATATTTCGGCCTCTTAATAAACAGGGTTGTTTTTTGTGGGTGTGACTTTTCAATCAGATTTTTTTTTTTTTTTTTTTTTTTAATATGCGGGAAATATCTCATTCATCTCTCCATATCTTATGATACTGGGCGTTTAATCTTATTTATTTTTAAGGGCGAGTCTTATTAGTGGTTATTTTTTCGTACCCTCACAACCGTAATCCTGTACGGGAATAGTGCTGTCAGTTTCGTCTCTTGCGGTGCACTGTACGATTACTTAAGGTTTTTCTTTGCAGCGTGTCTTCGGCCCCTAGCTGCAACTTTCTTCGTTTCTTTTACATTTTACAATATCTCCTTTCATATTCTCTTCCTTCTCCTGTTAAACCTATCAAACCTTTTACTGTTAATCATCGTTTAAGCGCTGAGTGACCTAATAAGTCCCAGTACTTGGCCTTTGGTCTAACTTCTTTTATTCAGTTCAGTCAGTTCCTTCACATGTTTTCAAGAATTAGTGATTTCCAAGAATTCATTGTTGACCATATTTTTCTCAATTATTCTCAATGAGATATTTTTGTGAAAAAAAAAGTTTATTTTAGATTACAGCACCAATTGCCTTATAGAAGAAAAAATTATGTTCCTGTTCTTAGGCCGGGTATTAACGCTCAGAGAGAGAGAGAGAGAGGAGAGAGAGAGAGATCTAGCAGCAAACTTTTTGGTAATATTTTACGCCAAGATGGATTTTCTAAGTTGAAACAACAATTGGCATTTATTCTCAGTATAATGTCTCTCTCTTCTCTCTCTCTCTCTCTCTCTCTCTCTCTCTCTCCCAGTGAGAAGTCGAACGCCAACTGAAAAAGTTTGACAATGCAAGGGTAAACTTTTCGCATGTAAGTGTGGTCTAATTGTAAAACTTTTTCTCAACCGCGTTTAGAGGAAACAGTCGTATCTCTCGATATGCCCGAACTTTTGACATTTTGTGATTTTCTTCCTGGACTTTTCATTGCCCTTCGTTACTGTACAGGTTAATGAACACTAGCCTGATGAAAAAAACTACTGCAAATTATATTTCTTCCTAAAAAAATTTCTAATTACTGTCATTGTATAACCCACTCAACAATTGGCGTTTAATCACGAATTGGTCCCATTCAAAAGAAAATTCCCGAGACAAGGAAAAACATGTCCAAGTAATTGAATGTAACGGTGTTACGTATAATACACCAACGCAGTGACGCAGCTTATTGCAATAAAGTTCTTGACGAGGCATATTAGTGGATACTAAACAATAAATTATCTCCTATGTTTTTGCGGTAATGTCAGCAATGAAAATGACTATAATGGTAGCATTCAACGATTTTGACACCCCGCCCCCCCCCCCCTCCCCCCCCCCCCCCCCCCCCCCCCCCTCCCCTACATTCTTACCTGATGACAATAAGCTTATGACTAGGAAGCGCCAATATTATGGAGCTCTTTTTTTTCAGATGGACAGTCGAAACCAACGGCAGCCTTCAATATCATCTGTAAATCCTTATTTTCTGAATCTTGAATGTACATGAAAATCGGGGTGGTACATAAGCTCTTAATGGTAAGAGTTTCTTAGAATTTCCTTGAATATTTTTAACACGTGATATTGAAGTAAAATAAAATCTATTGGGAATTGTTTCTCAACCAGAATGGAATTTCCCCCAAGGGGTGAATTTCAGAGCTGGGCGAGGGGGGGGCGGGGTGGGGGAGGAATCTTGACAACAGTTGGCAGTCTGAAACTGACTCTACGACCACACAAAACGCAGTGTGCAACGGTCCGCACTACTGAGAGGTCATGCTGGGTTTTCTCTCCGCTATCTTGTGTGTGTTTAGCATTTTGTCGCTTAATATTTGGAGTGCACCTTTTGAGGCAGGTAATTTTAAGAAAGGGTGCATGGGCCAGAAAGATTTGAGAACCACTGGTCTAGAGTAGCATAATCTGATGTGTGGAACAAGGAAAATCCGGACGTACAAAGAGCTAAAAAAAAAAAATAATAAACAAATCCACTACATACATCACGCTGCAGATTTCCCCAATACTGACAACTGAAGCTATACTATGTGCATTCGATGCCGATGCTTCAACTTGCACTGTTTTTATAAAAGGAAACCAAAGAATTTTCTGTCCAGGTTACTCGAAACAGATTCTTTTGCTCACTAAATGTTATGATGTTTTGGTTTTATTTCTTCATGACATATTGAACATATTTCGCTCCATCTTACCTTTGATCAAAACACTCGAATTTTTTTTTTCTAAACCTTCCTTCCAAAGTGATTTAGTTGATCCTCTTCATTTCCTCATTCAGAAATGTATAATATCAAAGCATTAACAACAACAAACTATGGGCGCCTCAGTGGCGTGGTCGGTATGGTGTTGGCGTACCACCTCGGTGGCCACGAGTTCGATTCTCGGGCATTCCATTGTGGAGGAGTGAGAGATGTGTATTTCTGGTGATAGAAGTTCACTCTCGACGTGGTTCGGAAGTCACGTAAAAGCCGTTGGTTCCATTGCTGAATAACCACTGGTTTCCATGCAACGTAAAAACACCAAAAAGAAAGAAAAAAAAACAACAAAACAAGATTTATTTTCATGTCCATGCCACAAGATACTTGTAAATTTAAATACAAAATTATATTATTACAATTTTCTATAATGATGACTGATATATTAGTAAGTGAACGTTGTGCCTCCATTCTGTCACCAGTGGGTTCCTTCGTAGACTTCAAGATATTTTTTACTATGTGTCTTCATCCAGTCACCCGCCCTATTTGCGAGTATCTCAAACATTTCCCTGCTCTGTTTAGTTTCCAAGATGATGTCTGCATTCATATCTGGAAAGAAGGAAATACGGGAAAATAGGGCCAGTGTCAGTGTGCCATAGATACACTCGCTTTGATTTAGTAAAACTTTCCTGTTTTCAGTTTCTTTTTTTGAATCCTTAGTAGACTCACTTTACATGTCAAAATTTACCTTTCCTTTTGTTCGTTTGTTAGGAGAGAGAGAGAGAGAGAGAGAGAGAGGAGAGAGAGAGAGAGAGTTAGAGTTGAGGTTCTTGCTTGAATCATAAGTACGACGCGCTTTAATATAATGTCAAATTAACATATCCTTTTGTTCGTGTGTTAGGAAGGAGCAGAGAGAGAGAGAGAGAGAGAGAGAGAGAGAGATGAGAGAAGAAAGAGAGGAGAGAGAACTTGGCATGACCACCATCCCAAAAAATTTCCTCTTCTCACGAGAGAATACCGTAATTCTTCGAACACGCGAGGGAGAAGAAGAATGTCAGAAAATAAGAAAAGAAGGCAGAAAGGCTTTAGAAATGCTTCAGTGCACAGGCGACATCAGGTTACCAAAAAGGATAAAATAACAGCCCCAGAGAAAGAGTTGTTGCATCAGATACAGATTACACTCAGCCATATTCTCACGCGAAGTGGAACGAGTTCGAACGTCTTTTCTGCAGTTCAGAAGGAAGAAGTTATCACTGAGCCCAAAAATTAGTGAAAAAACGCGCACACGACGTATGGTAAAGAATGGAATATGCTAAATGGTACGTCGTGAAAGGAAAATTTGAGTAATAAATATAATAGTCAAGAGTTAGTGGCAAGGATTGTGCCAATAAACAGGACAAATTATTATCTGAAAGGTGAACAAGGTATTTCAAATTCTTTTTAATAAGGCATTATACCAAATCATTACAAACAGACAGAGGAAAGGCATCGGCAGAATAACGAAGGATTTTTGTTTCATTTATGACGAGTAAGATGACGTCAGCTATAGTAGATTCACATCAACCGTGCATTTGATGTCTAGGCCAGTCCCTTACGGCGCTCCTGATTGGCTGTTGATAAGCCAATCACAGGGCTGGAAACTCTCAGCGTCTCTCAAGAGTTCACATAGGCGTGGATGCATGTTCCACCTCTACTGAGGGATACTTTGAAAGACGTATCCCTCAGGAGAGGTGGAAAAAGTATATCTTAGTCTGAACAGACCACTGAGCTGATTAACAGCTCTCCTAGGGTGCTGGCCCGAAGGATTAGATATTTTTACGTAGCTGGAGGAACCAATTGGTTTACCTAGCAACGGGACCTACAGCTTATTGTGGGATCCGAACCACATTATATCGAGAAATGATTTCTATCACCAGAAATAAATTCCTCTGGTTCCGCGTTGGCCGAGCCGAGAATCGAACTTAACGGACCATTGGATTGGTAGCCGAGCGCGAAATCCACTACGTCCAACGAGACCCTAGGAGAGGTGGAACATAGATCTACCATGTGAACTCTCGAGAGAGACTGAGAGTTTCCAGCCATGTGACTGGCTTATCAACAGCCAATCAGGAGCGTCGTAAGGGACTGGCCTAGATATCAAATGCACACTGTGGTGTGAATCTACTATAGCTCTGCTGACCTGCTCTTTTCCTACCCCAGCATGTTACCTGGAGGAATGAAAGAAGAAGGACCGAGAATGGAACTCAGTCGCGGAAATTTTCGAGTGATCCAAGTGACAAATAAAAAGAAGTAAAAAATGCGCTGAACTCTCTTCGGCGTAATCGAGTTTCCCTCATAGCGTATAATCAAGGACACCGAAAACAGATCTATATTTCGGTGGTTTCGGTATATGCTGTATGAGCCGCGGCCGTCAAACTTTAAACACGCCCCGTGGCGGTCTGTCCTATACAGTTGCCAGACCCACGATTATGGCTAACTTTAACCTTAAATAAAATAGAAGCTAATGAGGCTAAAGGATTGCTATTTGTTTTGTTTTGTTTGATGATTGAAGGTGGATGATCAATATACCAATTTGCAGCCCTCTAGCCTCAGTGGTTTTTAAGATCTGAGGGCGGACAGAAAAAGTGCGGACCGGTAGACAAAGCCATCTCAATAGTTTTCTTTTACAGAAAACGAAAAAGTGATGAAGCTCCATGAAAATTCACTTGCCAAAGTAAAGTAGACTACCTTGAAAGTCTTAACGAGATAGACAGCTACTCCTACTGGAAGCCAATTCCCTCGATTATGTTCTCCGGAATTTCTTTCTTCTCTTCTTTACTGATGCATTTTGAAAATGGCGAAGATCATGTGTATTGCCCGAATCTCTCTCTCTCTCTCTCTCTCTCTCTCTCTCGTCTCTCTCTCTCTCTCTCTTCTCTCCTATAAGACCTACGTAACAGGCATTTACAGAAAGCCATTATTATTGTTATTATTATTATTTATTATTATTATTATTATTATTTTTTATTATTAGTATTATTATTATTATTAGTTGTTGAATCTCTCTCTCTCTCTCTCTCTCTCTCTCTCTCTCTCTCTCTTCTCTCTCTCTCTCCATAAGACCTACGTAACAGACATTTACAGAAAGCCATTATTATTATTATTATTATTATTATTATTATTATTATTATTATTATTATTATTATTATATAAAGGAGCAGAATGCTAAAAGCCAAAAAGTCCAATAAGGAAAGTCTTCGAGTACAGGATATGAAAAATGAGTAGCAAAGAATAAATTTTATAAAAAAAAGATGACAGGGAACAGCAGACAGGAAAATTTACAAAACGAGATAAATGAGACAAATGATAAACAAACTAAGAAGTGAAAGCAACGAACAATCACCCAAATGTCGAAAATGAATAAAGTTTGAGAAATTATAATCGTTGAATAAAATGCAGAATAACATGAAATAAGAGAAGAACTCATAATCTATAAAAACAAAACAAGATATTTACTCTGATTCGTCTTGAAAGCAAACCGAAGCCACAATTATCGCCAATCAGACAGAATTCTGAAACACTTTTTCTTTCAAGTTCTGTTGGAAAGCAATTTGTCTTTCTGACGGTTGGGAAATAGGACGAACTACCCTGCTCGTTAGGAACCAAGTGACAAGTCGTAAACAGGGCACAGAAAGGAAGAAATGAGAACTTGATCAGTTCTTCGCAATAAAGATGTTTTTCCCCTCACTTGGGTTATTGTGTAAATGAAGAAACGAAGAATGGACAGATATGAGAGGAACAATCGATGACGGTAGAAAATTTAATTAAAAAGGGGGACCTCCTATTTCAAATATATCGTATTTTCCCGTGGCTGAGCAGCTACAACAGATTCATGTCATGGGCAAATATTGTTGAAAAATGATGAGTAATTACTGGCCAATACTCAACCGCACCTTGTCAAAATCAGCACCACCCAAGAAATGCATCTGGGACAGGATGGAAGACATTATGTAGCAAAATCTATCTAGTAAACCCTTTAAAAAATTTCAGTTTCATTATCCCTCATACTTTTATGTTTTGTCCGTCTCTACTGCCGTATATAATGCTTTTCCATACAAGTATCTGCTGATGTCATTCCTTTCCACTTGAGTCCGACAGACCTCAGCGTTGGCTGTCACACTTTTGTTTATGAAATTCCAGCCGACCGCCCCCTCCCCTACAAAACTCGAATCTAGCCCTGGAATGCCGGAGTCATCTGTTGTGAAAATCAGTGAACTTGATACCCAGAAAACTGGAACTGGTTACAGCCACCATAATCGCGAGCATTGAGCATTCAGCAGGACAATACACTATCTAGTTGACTATGACAAAGAGAACGTTACTCTGAGTCACCTGTGCTACTTCACACATCACTTGACCCAGAAACCTCACATTTTTCAGAGGAGGAGGAGAGTTCCTTCACTGAATACGTTTTCAGTCATCTTGAGTTAAACATATAGAGAGATGTCATATCCGATCCGCAATCATATCTGTCTCCCGAATCACGAGATGGCTCAATATCGCAACCTCGTACCGCGTAATGTTTGTTTATCTGATGTCAGTGTTGCTGAGTGCGTTTAGTGATATGTAATTCGAGTTGGAAAGGGAAACTTATAATCAGTGATGAATCTTGCAAGACTCTTTCCTCAAAACACAAAGAGCAAAGTGCAGAGAAGTCACTTTTCCTTCTAGTGTATAAAAATGTTTTCATTTGACGCGTCCTCACGTAAAGAAAAAGTCACATCTTAGAAGGTTTCATTACTGATGGAGTGTGATTATTTTATGGTCTCGGGTAACATTATTGTAACTTTATCAATTATTTTATCTCCGTCTGGTTTATTCATTGCAAGGACAATGGGGTTGAACTTGTAGGATTTTTTTTCTTTTTCTCTCTTGAAGAAAGAGAGGGTAGGAGCATGAGAGGGAAAATGGACACGGATATTCACGTCAGCCGAAGTGAAATGTACTTATTGGTGTGGATTTGCATAAACAGAAAACTGAGAAAGTATGCTGAGAAGGTAATGTAAGGAAATGAATAGCAAAACTCTCAGCCATGATGTTGTCTTAACGTGTCATGAGATGGAACGATAATGGTTTGTTAAAAATGCTGTAAAAGTGACGCGAAGGTTTCACACATTGACTTTGTTCGTGAAGATTAACTTTGAATATCTGTGACATATGAAATATGTTGCAAATGTTGCATTTGACTTGATATGCAAATTCGGTAAATGCTGCCGTCGTGCAGGAAATTTGTACAAGGTGATTCCGAAGTGAAGTAGCCGAAAATTGTCCTGCATTTAGGCTTTACAATGTGGGACGGTCGTTTCCAATTGCATCCTTGAGGATAGTTAGCGCCCTGCTCGAGAGGAGGCAATCAGCAGATGGTAAGCTGCAATTAGCAGTAAAACTGGCGACTCTTTATATTTTCGTTCCTTTTTCTCAGCTGCCTTCCTAAACACAACCTCCGTTTCATGGATGAACGAGCAATTCTCTCGGGAACAGGTTGGCTTTAAATGGTGGAGGTAATACGGTCACTGTGATACTTCCCCAAACCCTGAGGACACCTTGCTTATCTTCACCGCTCCCATTTATTTCTGGCAGAAAAAAAAAGTGAGGAAACCTGGTTCAAACTGAATAAATATTCAGGGAAACGGAAGAACAATTTTTTTCTGTGGGAGGAAAGGTGACATTCTCAGACGCAATATAGAATTTGAAGTATTTTATTTTGTTGAAATCAAATTCTTGAGTTAGCCTCCTTTATCGAAGTTCAAAACGCTATCAGTTGAAAAATGACGTGCACAGTGACTGATCACACGTAATGCTGTTTAATAAGTCTGAAAGGCTATATTACGAACTAATGATCAACTTGGGAATAACAATTCACTCCAAACTTAATAATTATTACAAATTCTGAATAGCGGTAATCAAGAGAGGAGGGAGGCGAGTGCTTTCAGCAAGCACTCAAGAAGCGCTGATAATGTGAAGATTTATTTTTTCTTATGGAGAATAAGATTGTGTTTATTTATTCTCTTCCTCTCGAGAAGGCGCTTCAATCTTGTAAGAGTTTGTCACACGACATTTTTTCATCTTGTTGAAAATCTCGCGAAATTGTGGCTGGCTTCGCGGGCAGGGAAAGACAGACAGATGAAAAAGTTAAGTCTATCTTAGTTTTACTAGACCACTCAGCAGATGAACAGTCTCTCCCAGGCTTGGCCGAAGGATTAGATATTTTGACGTGGCTAGGAACCAATTGGTCACCTAGCATCGACCTACAGCTTATTGTTGGATTCCGAACCACATTATAAAGAGAAATGAATTTCTATCACCAGAAATAAATTCCTCTGATTCCGCGTTGGCCGGGCCAAGAATCAAACTTCGGACCACCGGATTGGTTGCCGAGCGCGAAGACAACTCGTCCAACGAGGAACTGAATGGGCTCTCTTATGAATAAGGTGAGGGAAGTTCTTCAGTAAGATGAAAACCACCGACTTATGAAATGGTTCTGGACCCATAAATCAGTAGAGTGTAATCTCGAATAGCGTCGCCATTATTATATGTATATGGAAAGCTTGTAACATTAGCTGTTGCAACGTCATCGATTCAAATGTAAGTACCTTACCCTGTTAGCTGAATGTCATCTTTAGCTGATCCAAAGGCACGATTGCAAATACAAGTTCCGATTAGTCGCTGTCTTAAATTTCAAGGGAGGATAGTGCAAATTTGACATAATTTTGTATTTTGCACCGCATAAAAATGCAAGGAAAACCGTATGGTCTGCAATGAACTTGAGGTGTTCGACTCAGTCGCTCAGAAAAAGCGAAGACTTAGATACGACTCAAAATTCATAAAGTATACCTCACTCATTCAAATCTTACTGTTATATAATGAATTATTTCTTTCCATGTTAAAATCAAGCAACAAGAACAAGGGATTTGTATTTTGAAATAACGGCATTCCAAGAATATTGCATTGCATTCTCTGTGTAAAATTGCAGACTCGACACAATATGCCAGTTTAATGAACTCTTCATTTACTTTACACAATACGGTATCCTTTTGCAGGAAATATCTTCCGTGTGAAAGAATTATATTTCAACATGTATCTATCACGCAACCAATTAACCTGAAGGATTGAACAGTTAACAACAAGATTTTTTTTCTTATCTGAGATTGAATGTTCCCTCATTAATGTATTGTTTTCGAATGCAGGTATCACCTATTTTGACATGAAATAACTGGGCTATTTACAGAAAGTCACCTCAAATAACAATAAATCCATTGACAAAAACATCTTTTTTTAATTTTAATAAAAAAAAAGTCTGAAACAGAAATTGGCAGTTTCGAAATATACATACATACTCACCAAACCACACACAAACACACACACACACACACACCACACACACACACACACACACACACACATATATATATATATATATATATATATATATATATATATATATAATATATCTATACATACATAATTGTATGTATATATATATATACCTGTATGTACATCCGTATGAAAATCAAGATGCCAAGTCATGTTTAGGAAGTGGAAAATTATTTTCTTTTTAATTCTTCCAACCCGTGAAAATGGCAATTTATTTTTTTCTTTTCAATCATGCCATCTTGGTAATGAGCACTTCGGAGATAATTGCTTATTGAATTCTCTCCTTCTCTCTCTCTCTCTCTCTCTCTCTCTCTCTCTCTCTGTCTGTGGCAAAACTCTTAAATGTTTTGGATATTGAGCTTCGTCTAATGCAATTTCCGTTTTGATAAAGAGATAATTTAGAGGTGGGAGAGGGTGGAGGTACGTCGTTTTAGGTCTTGCAGTTCGTGTGTGTTTATGTGTGTGTGTGTGTGTATGTGTGTGTGTGAGAGAGAGAGAGAGAGAGAGAGAGAGAGAGAGAGAGAGAGAGAGAGAAGTGAACAATCTGGTACGAAAAGCAAACGATCAAACGCTGGCAAAATCAATTGCAAAATGTGATTTTCAGAGATCTTTCATTTCAAGTTTTTAAAATTAACCTTATATGTTAATATACTTTACATCCTTGGTATTAATTTTTTATTGAATTTAACATTTGTCTTTTTCATATACTTATTTCATTTACAATACCATCTAACAATTTGGTTTACAAAATCGTTTTTTTCCAAACTGACCAAAGCAAATCTGCAGATAATGGTCCCTTTCCTTCCTATGGTCAGGTGCTGATCATAATTCTAGGTTCATGGTGAGAAATATTTATTAACGCATACAATATATTTATGGTTCAGTAATCAAACTAGATTTCCAAAAGAACGTGAATGCGATAAAATATATAAAATTGTGAGTAATATTCAGACTGCTATCATTTTATTGCAACAATTTTCTGTGAATTTCAGTATGAAATTGGATCAGAAATTATACACTGTAATTTCCTATGAAACAGATTTAAAAGCTCTTATATTAAATAACTGATGTAGTAAAGAATATAATTGACGTTAATATTAAAATAACAGTTTGTAATAATTGCAATACGCACCGCCCCCCCCCCATGCACACGTTTCATATCAGTTCCTTTTCTAATGGAATCATTCCAAACATTCCTATTTTGACCTTCCCTCATTATCTGACTGATAGGTCACCTACTTTTGTACTTTCTTCCGTATTTGAAAATAACCTAATCCAATTTTGTTCTTTAATGAATAATCTTCATTATACAGATCCATACATGAATATCTATTTTTTTAAATTGAAATAGGTTAAGCTGCGTATAAACTTGCAAGGTAGCAAAAAAAGGCATATTCCAGTATACATAAACCATAATTACACACAAATGCAAAAAGGTATTTTTTTTAGTATCAACATTCTTGAGAGAGAGAGAGATGCGAGAGAGAGAGAGAGAGAGAGAGAGAGAGAGAGAGAAAAAAAAAAATTATATATATATATATATATATATATATATATATATATATATATATATATATATATATATATATATATATATATATACATATATATATATATATATATATATATATATATATATATATATATATATATATATATATATATATATATATATATATATATATATAAATATATATATATATATATACATAGTATATATATATATATATATATATATATATATATATATATATATATATTATATATATATATATATATATATATATATAGTATATGAATCCTCTAACAATAATGGAAATAATATATACATGTGAAAGATCTCTATCCATACAAAAGTGTTATTTTCGTCAAATTTCCGGTAAGAAGACGACTCGGTTTGCACAACACTCCCCTTGTCGGAAGATTGAAAAACTTCGAATGACAAACACGCAAAACAAACGTTGTTGCAGAATTGCTCAGAAGGCGTGAGATTGCTTCTGTCCCTGGGGCAAATTTCTGAGATGTATGCTAGTGTTGCACCAGCCCTCGTTTTCTACCATGCCCCTACGGTTAGGTTAGGTTAGGTAGTATCTTCATAGTAATTTGGGTGTGGGAAACATCTGATGTGACGGGGAGAGCGTGTCCGCAAAAGGTTTATAATGTCAATAATATTTATAATGTAAATAATATGTTATGAAACATCACAACTCTATGATCTCATTCCTTATATTAACTAATAATATATAATAAAATAATACTCCATTTTGTAATATGACTACACTTGAAATTCTCTTTATTATCAACTACGTAAATTTTTTCCATAATATGCTCCTCTTATAGGAGAAATTTAAGTATTCCAAATTATATATATTTATATGTATATATATATATATATATATATATATATATATATATATATATATATATATTAAAGACCGAAAGATCTCGGCAGTTTTCGTTTATCATTTTCCTCCGTGGACTTATATATATATATATATATATATATATATATATTATATATATATATATATATATATATATATATATAATATAATATATATAATGTGTGTGTGTATATATATATACATATATGTATATATATATATATATATATATATATTATATATATTGGGGTATATATGTTGTGTGTGTGTGTGTGTGTGTGTGTGTGTGTGTGTGTGTGTATTCATACTGTTAAATTACCTTTCGAAGCTTAGTTTCGGCTTTGAAACCGCGGAAATTTAAGTAAAATGCAAAACTTATATTATGATGAAAATAACAAAAGACCCACGCTGATTCAAGACAGCCCTAATTTCCTCATATAAAGAAAGGAATTTAATGTCTCTGTTGCGTGATTGTGGCTCCATTCACTTGAGGAACTCAGCAATTTGTCCCTTCTCCGTTGAAAAATCTCATTATGGAAGCGTTTTTAATTTCGTCATAAAAGCTAAAAATCGTCGAATAATCATGTGATATACAAGAGAAGCCCAGACTAAGTTCGAAAAATCTTCTGGATTATAAGTTTGTGTTCATTATAAAATAGAAAAATAAATAGTATATTTAGTAGATGCTACTTTTAGGATTATTTTTAAAATCAAATCAGATACGGAAGCGCTCAAAGGAAACTCATATACGCACTGGCAAATCCATGTTAAGTAACTGGGCAGTTACATGTTCAAGTCGACAAAAATGTCTGGAGAACTATACCCACCCAGATTTCGTCAGACAGAAAAAGGCGATTGAAATATCACAGTAGAGAAAAATGTAAGAAACACACAGTGACAATTCCAAAGCTTGAACAAGGACAATTCTTTTATTTTTTCCAAGACGCAGAACCGTAAAAAATCACGTCCATTCTTCGAGCATAACAGCAAATTCTAGTTTCGTGTACCGACGTATCAAGCTTTGTTGAATATTTCTCAAATAAAACCCTTTTGGTCATTTCACGCGCACCAGCTTCACCTAATGAGAAGAAATAGACGACATAATATTCCGTCGTTAAAAATATGATTCTTTTTAATCAAGAATATTGAATATTCTCTTTGCATGTAAGAATGTAAATGTTACATGGAGGATGTTGAGACAGGTAATATAGTCCATGTATTTCTGTAGTATATTAAATACAGGGTAACAGATATCTCTCTCCGAAAGAACAAAACAGGAAGCAGCCACTTTTGCGGGAAAATATTCGATGTCGCCTGAGGTTTTATTTTATTAAAGTGGTCTTGAAGAATCTCATTACCCTGTTGACGATACTCTTGTTTTTCCTCTTCGGTTGCTTTTCCATATCAGCGCCATGTCCGTGTGAAAGAAAGAGTGGCCACTTTTGGCTGCTAGATTATATTGTTATAAGTCTGGATGGTTGGCTGGCTGAGAATCAAGCAGATGGAAAATCATATTTCTGAATTCTTAGAACTGAAGTTTCTTTCGCCCTTCCTGGATAATAAGGATATTAGCTGGTATAGTGGTTAGTGTCGTGGAAAGCCACTCGGATGTCGCGGGGGTTTTGCGTCTCCCCCCAGGCCGATGAAAAATCACTGGCTCTGTATCATGATCAGTTACTGCTGCAGTGTGGGATCTGCGGTGGAAGTTTGAAACCAGCATTCTTTGGAAGCTTTAATTTCAAGTCATTGGCTCCTTTGGTGTTCTCGTTCCATGTGAATAGGTTTTGTCTACTAAAATAATAATAATAATAATAATAATAATAATAATAATAATAATAATAATAATAATAATAATAATAATAATAATAATTTTAGTTGAGAAAACTCTATCGCGAGAGTATATATGAATTTTCTAAAGGGTCCACAATAATGCTTTTTGTAAAAGGGTTTTAAAATTATACACGAACTCGCAACAATTTTTTACTATTGTGGACCCCTTAGAACAAAAATAATAATAATAATAATAATGTACAATGAGTGGAGGGGATACTAGATTTTGTGGAGAGAGGACAGCTTAGATGGTTTGGACACACCAAAAGAATGGAGGAGGAGCGATATCCTATAAGGTTTTTTGGAATGGACACCGGAAGGAAGGAGACCGGTAGGAAGACCAAAATGAGATGGCTACAAAACATAGAGAGAGGAGTAGAGAGGAGAGGCTCTAGTTTGCGGGAAGTTGATGAGATGAGGCTCTATGATGATCGCCAAGAATGGAGACTGTTCCTGAAGCAGGACGACTGACAGGCCTGGAGGCCTACCTGGCGTCTGGTGAGAAAAGGTGAGAATGAATGAGATGAAAACAAAGTGACTGTATTTTCTATATGTCATGGCAGACGGCTATATGAAGTAATGATAAGCAAGTTATTTTTAAATACATAGAAAAAAGGAGAGTTCCTAAGAGCCAGGGTTCGTCATCTTCAAAAATCAGTGGGAGAAGGACATTATTCTGGAATTTTGGCCCAGAAAAAGTCAAAGAAAAAAAATCACAATATTTCTTGGGGGTAACGATAATCACCACGTTCTTGTACAAAACACTCTGCCAAGGTGGATACATAGTTAATAAAAAAAATCTTCCAACGGTGTATACGAAACACGCCGGAAAAGTAGATACATAACAGGTTTAAAACCATTATCATATGCTACTTTTTCTACCTGGACTCGATCCAAGAAGTGTCAGAGCCGTAACATGAATATAAATAACTTCCGCTCACAAGACCGGATTTTGAAACTTCCATCTTGGGTGTAGCAACCAAATTAATTGATCAAGTGTTAAGGTTTATAATATAACTTGATGACCAGTAAAACGAACAGCACTCGTAGCAGGTCTTAAGACTGTGTACCCCTTCCTTATCAAGTGGTACTTTACTGCTTGGAACATCGCGTCCTCCTGCATCAAGCACTTTCTGCTTTCCTAATGCAAAAATGTACGCTATGTTCACGTCAGGTTTCTCCCATCACTCGAAGGGATCTTTCATTCCCGGCGACTAGTTGGCTACAGCGGGGAATTAGCAACTACTTACTCTCCATAGGGGGTGGGGCTGGGAGTAGGTGGCCGGTTGGTCCGATAGTATTCCAATAGCATCGACCCTTTGATTGGGTTTGCGGGTTTGTTAGACGCGTCTTGACGCATCTTTGGAACTAGAACCAAGCTCCAGTCTGCTGCGTCAGGCAAAGGGTTTTTTTTTTAAAAGATCAGCAGGTAGTGTAGGCCTCTGGAACGAGATATAATTAGCATATGCCTCTCAGTCTTCTTTGGTGGCCGTTTAAAGGAAGCAATCAGTCAAAACTAAGACATCTGGTTTTTGTGTCTCTTATCAGTATTTATAGATCCGTTAATACTTTAATAGCGGATATTAAACCCGTAAGATAAGCGGACGCCTTAATTGTGTCAGTATTAGGAAGTTTACTGAGGAAACAAAACTTGGAGGCAAGAGAGGCTTGGGATGCTGTCCTTCTAAACGCTCTTCGTTTATACTAAGACTGTAATTAAGAGAGAGAGAGAGAGAGAGAGAGAGAGAGAGAGAGAATCAAACAAAAGTATTAAATCGACTGAACGAATGTCAAGATATACTTAGTATTTCCTAAAACGATGAATAAAGGAAAGTTGAGATAGGATAATTGTATGCAATCTGTTTACTAATTGTTAACATTCTTAATCTTTTTTTACTTCTATTCTCAATATTATTGCTGCCATTACCATTATTATGAATACTATTTTTTATACGTCTTCAGCGACTGTGTGGATATTGCCGATTTATATTTTTTTATCAAGTTATCTCATGTATCTGGTTTGTGTATGTTATTGCCTCTGATTTCCATATTCTACGTATAATGGCCTAGAGCTGAAATAAAATTTATTTTTAATATTAGTGTTATTAAAATGTTAGCCTATGCATTACTAAAAGACATAAATGAAATTATGAAAAGATAATTTCCTTCACTCCTACTTATTATCAGTTTCTGTGATCCGTATTCTTCAAAAGAAAGTATTTTTTTAGTATTGTATCATTTTTTAATTGACTTCATTTCAGACCAATTCATGATCAGTCGAAACAATGTCGTCACTTTCTTTTCCATATATTAGTGATAATGCATTTCCCCCAAAATCTTTCATTATTAATCATATTATTTCCCCGCTCCTCATCGAAAGATTTCTCTCTCTTATTTTCATTTTTTTACCAAGTTTTCGCTCGTTTTTGGAGACGCCCCTAATTCCTTTTATCACCTACTTCATTATCTCTGCTTTTTTTTTTTTTTTTTTGTCTCATTCCCTCTCACAATAACTAACAGGTTTTCTTTTTCTTTTGTTTTGATGATATGAGTTCGCTCGTTCGTCTGTTCATCTTCCTTCGGGATTGAGCAGAACTTATTCGCAGGAAAAGCTCATGTGACGGTCAGTGATTCGGTTGCGACAGGAGAGAAGATTACACCGTAATGGCATTTAGTTCTCTGTTGAAACGGTTATTCATATCTATACACATAAGGGCCGGAGCTGGAGCTCAATGAAGATATATCACGAAGGAAGTAGTATGGGAAAGGCATCCTCATCCTTTTAACAGTTTATTTCAATGCCGACGTTTCGCGACGAATTCCAAGTAGCATTTTCAAGCTAAAATAATATAAAAAGTTCGGAACGTTTAATACTCAAATTAATTTTTGATATAAATTGAATTAATCTGAGTAGGAATGTTCGCAATTTTCATATATTTTTAGCCTTGAAAAATACGACTTGGTATTGGTCGCGAAATGTCAGCATTTGAATAAATTTTAATGGATGAGGATGCCCTTTCACTACTACTTCCTTCGTGATATATCTTCATATATATATATATATATTATATATATATATGATATATATATATATATATATATATATATTTTGGACTGACAATAACCACTGCAAGAGGAGAAAGAACCGCCACCGTGTTTCAGTGACCTGAGGTCATGAATATTCATTGGTTTTTTACCACAGCTTCTGTAGCAGCAGATGCTTGCAGTTTCCCCCAAAATCTTTCATTATTAAGTTACCATACTTATTTCCCCGCTCCTCATCGAGAGTTTTCTCTCTCTTATTTTCATTTTTTTATCAAGTTTTTCGCTCGTTTTTGGAGACGCCCCTAATTCCTTTTATCACCTGCTTCATTATCTCTGCTTTTTTTTTTTTTTTTTTGTCTCATTCCCTTCGGGATTGAGCAGAACTCATTCGCAGGAAAAGCTCATGTGACGGTCAGTGATTCGGTTGCGACAGAAGAGCAGCTTTGATTGTAGTCACCTTGAATTTATATGTATTATACATACATACATATATATATATATATATATATATATATATATATATATATATACTATCATATATATATATATATATATATATATATATATATATATATATATATGTATATATGTATGTATGTATGATATACATATCATTCAAGGTGACTACAATCAAAGTGCATTATATGCTAGGGTCGCTTTGTCAGCTTTGAGGAAATAAGGGCAGGGAGGAGGACGGTCCATCTTTCCATATGTGGGAGAGGTTAGATTATTGAGCAATTTGAATACCATATTTGGTGTCCAAGATACAATCATTATAGCAAAAGAGTAAGCCCATTTTATTGTCCTTGGATCTATTCCATATCATATTACACAAGCTAACTCTATTTGCAACATCAGGTCATTATGTTTAAAATACATCTTTAACTATTGTATTGCGCTAGAACAGTATCATAGCGGAGAAGAGTAAGCAAGAGCAATGTTCAGTTGGAAATACTCGTAAGAATTCAAGAAGTTCGGCTTCTCTCTTTCAATATTCGATGGTAATTTTGTAAACTGAACTCACTGGGAAGATTTTTTTTATTCTATTTCCGGCAAAAACGAAAAAAAATCTTGCCTAATGACCTAAATTCAAGACAAAACCAAAAGTCCAGAATCAAGGGTTTAGGTCCTCAGTCTCACTGGGTAGGCCTAACACCCCCCCCCCCCCTACCAATAGTAATCCTGTTATTTCTTGCAGACCTGGTTCCCTCACGCACAGCTGTGCAGCTCCTGCTGCTACAGAAGCTGTGGTCAAAAACCAATGAATATTCATGAACCTCATGGGTCACTGAAACACAGGGGCCGTTTCTTTACTCCTTTCTTGACAGTGGTTATTGTCAGTCCAATAGAATTAATTAAGATTGGCAAGATACATAAATACTAAAAAAACACTTACTGAAGATTGCAACAGATTTGCAGCAGTGTTATTATTATTATTATTATTATTATCTTATTATTATTATTATTATTATTATTATTATTATTATTATTATTATTATTATTATTATTATGCCACAGTCCTCCAATTCGACTGGGTGGTTTTTATAGCGTAGAGTTCCCGATTGCATCCTGCCTCCTTAGGAGTTTATCACTTCTCTTGTTTATGTGTGCTGTTTCTAGGAGCACACTCTTCTGCTTGAGTCCTGGAGCTACTTCAGCATCTAGTTTTTCCAGATTCCTTTTTAGGGATCTTGGATCGTGCCTTGTATTTCTATCATTATTATTATTATTATTATTATTATTATTATTATTATTATTATTATTATTATTTATTATTATTATTATTATTCAAAAGACGAACCCTGTTCATATGGAACAAGCCCAATGGGGGCATTGAATTGAAACTCTCCAAAGAATATGGTGTTCATTAGAAAGAAGTAAGAAGAGGTAAAAGGAAATACGAAAGAGAATCCCACATAATAAATAAGGAAAAATGAAGTAATAAATGTTTATATATATATATAATATATATATATATACTATTATATATATATATATATACATATATATATATATATATATATATATATATATATATATATATATATATATGTGTGTGTGTGTGTGTGTGTGTGTGTGTGTGTGTGTGTGTGTAGCCACACGTACGTTTTTTCATGTGGGCGCGGACAATGATAAATTCTTTTGAAGTTGATGGATACACGCTCGTTCTATGAGTGCTTTTTGGTTATAAGATGTCGAATGAATCTGCTGAGTCTCTTGGAGACAAAGGTGAAAGTATGAGGTTTTACCCATCGCTCATTTTCGTGCCGGAGGCGAATGTTGAAAGTGTGCTACATTTCATTCTTTATTTATTTTTTTAATGAATTTCGTCCAGACACAAAAGGTGTAAATACCGAAGCCTTTCAATTTGCAGCCGCGTAATTGACTATGAATGCAGATGTATTTGAGAGAGAGAGAGAGAGAGAGAGAGAGAGAGAGAGAGAGAGAGAGAGAGAGAGAGAGTTTTACCATTTATTCTCCATAACTTATGTAGTGTCTATTTGTCCTTGCGGATCGTAATATCTGAGATGTGTCCTAATATTATTACGTAGTGCATAAGTATTTTCAAGCGAAGGGTCATTGCCAGCCAGCACTCGATACTCGCCCCAGCGCCGAAACTAGGAACACCCCCGTCGGGTGCACTAAAATGTAATAGTTAGAGAGGTCGTCAGGTGCTTTTGTTGCGTAAACATTTACATATACAATAAGACATCGCTGCGTATGTCGAACATCCCAATACGCCACGGTACCACTTCCATTACGAGCGAAGAGAAAAGAGGGGAGACAGAAGCAACAAAATGGCAGTTTCTATGACATCTCAAGAGTAAATTCAGGACACTCCCATCGATTTCCCTCATCCATACACTTATCTATTTATTTACTTTTGTGTTCAATTATTTATTTTCTAATAACTGATATCCCCTTTCTGTATTTCCCATTACCTTCTGTTACGTCTTTCGAATGAAGACCATAATATTCTTTGGAAGCTTGAATTTCAAGTCAGTGGGCCCTTTGGTTGGCTTGTTCCTTATGAACACGGTTCATCTTTTGAATAATAATAATAATAATAATAATAATAATAATAATAATAATAATAATAATAATAATAATAATAATAATAATAATGATAATTAGACCAGAAAACTAGGACACATTTGACAATACACAAAGCACTACACCCAAGAGCAAATACAGACAGACAATACATAACACGAAATGAAGGAGGGGAAGGACTACTAAGTATAGAGGACTGCGTCCCCATCGAGAACAGAGCACTGGGACATTATCTGAAAACCATTGAATACGAGTGGCTCAAGAGCGCATGGCAAGAAGGACTGATAAAAATAGACGGAGACCCAGAAATATACAGAGACAGGAGAATGACAAACAGAACAAAGGACTGCCACAGCAAACTAATGCACGGACAATACATGAGACAGCAGACTAAAGAACTGGCCAGCGATGAAACTTGGCAATGGCTACAGAGGGGAGAGCTCAAGAAGGAAACAGAAGGAATGATAACAGCGACACTAGACCAGGCGCTAAGAACCAGATATGTTCAAAGAACGACAGATGGAAATAACATCTCACCCATATGCAGGAAGTGCAGTATGAGAAACGAAACCGTAAACCACATTGCAAGCAAATGCCCGGCACTTGCACAGAACCAGTGCAAAAGAGGCATGATTCAGTGGCCAAAAGCCCTCCACTGGGCGCCATGTACAAGAAACACCAGCTACCTTGTACGAGCACCATCCCGATGGAGTGATAGAAAACGATCAGGCAAAGATCTTCTGGGACTATGGTATCAGAACAGATAGGGTGATACGAGCAAATAGACCAGACGTGACGTTGATTGACAAAATCAAAACGAAAGTATCACTCATTGATGTCGCAATACCACGGGACACCAGAGTTGAAGAGAAAGAAAGAGAAAAGACCTGACAATAGAAATAAGGATATGGGATAAACCAGTGGAAATTGTACCCTTAAACATACGCTAGGCACGATCCCAAGATCCCTGAAAAGTAATCTGGAAAAACTAGAGGCTGAAGTAGCTCCAGGACTCATGCAGAAGAGTGTGCTCCTGAGAACAGCGCACATAGTAAGAAAAGTGATGGACTCCTAAGGATGCAGGATGTAACCGGGAACCCCACACTATAAATACACCCAGTCGAATTGGAGACAGTTGATGATAAACAAAAACATAAAAAAAAATAATAATAATAATAATGAGAAAAGTGATGGACTCCTAAAGAGGCAGGATACATCCCGGAACCCCACACTATAAAAACCACGCATTCGAATAGGATTACTGTGATAAACCAAAAAAATAGAAATAATAATAATAATAATAACAATAATAATAATAACAATAATAATAATAATAATAATAATAATAATAATAATAATAACAATAATAATATGTTATTATCCCACGACAATTCTAAGGATTTTGGTTGGAGTTGTTTGAACTTGCCATTTTATTGTAAGTTATATGGTTGTATGGTATTATTCCACGATAATTCTGACGTTTCTGGGAGAGAGCATCAGAAGCAAATCTATAATTTTCTACTAGAATGTGAACATCAGTGATGGACTGAGTGTTATGTTGCTTCAATTTTAGTCTACATTTACGCAGAAAAAATGTGATTAGGGATAACATCAAAGCAATTATTTTTTTTATATGCATCTATAAGTTTTGTCATTCCATTTCGTTCGTTCAGTCCTCGTAAATTTCCTATACATCAACAATTCCAGGTCACTTGTTTTAATTTTTATTTCAAATTTAGTTTAGCTTTGCACAGAAAAAGTATCAAAACAATAATTTTTTAATTTTTATATGTGTCTGTAAGCTTTGTCATTCCATTTCGTACATTGTAGGTTACATATTTTCTAACTAACATAGTTCAAATATATTTCTCTTGAGGCTTTTTCCTCATCTCACCTTTGTTGTAGCAGTATATTTTTTGAAGATCAAAATTAGTCCGTGAAAATAATATTCGATGCTTTAGTTCTGAAATATGGTGCTTTTCCGTGTCTGTCTGTTAAGCCATTAAAAGGAAGGAAATAATTTGTACTAATATGTGTCATTCATATATATATATATATATATATATATATATATATATATATATATATATATATATATATATATATATATATATATATATTGTGTGTGTGTGTGTGTGTGTGTGTGTGTGTATCTATCTATATATAGTGTATATATATATATACATATTATATATATATATATATATATATATATATATATATATATATATTTATATTTATATATATATGAATGACATGGCGTAATAGTATCTGTTGCTGGGTCCATTATTCGTTTTTTTCCCAACACTTCTTTCTATTACACTTTTACACCGTCTTTGTGGTCTTTATGTATCGGTATCATATGAAACTATTGAAGAGTGACTCTCGGCTCGCCTTTTAATCGTCTTACAGTTGTAGAAACTAGGAATTTATTCATGTAATTATCCCTCCGTCTACGCCCTGAGAAACAGCCCACGTTTTTTCATTCTTTTGTTAGCAATACATTTTTTATACCTGAATAAGACTCGTTTCATGTTGAAGAGAAACATTTGTCATCCCATTTCGTGAATTAGGTCTTGGAAATAAAGTCGGGGA